>NC_142740.1:25182699-25385199 GCF_051943395.1 Hippocampus bargibanti | reverse complement strand
AAATGTGCAATTGTATTAGAATTAAAAGAATAAACTACAGTATAATAAAGTGGTTTTATTTACCTTTGTGGTGGTCGTTGATGGCTTGATGGAATGGAGCGGTCGGTTTCTCAGCATTAAACACTTGATGAGGAACATAACCTTCTTTCACCAACTTGAGTAATGATCCCGTGTAGGTACTTTCTCTGTGATAATTTTATCTAGTTCTTCATCAATTGTGTTCTTTTTAGCTGGGTTGATAGCGTTTTGCATCAAGTGTCCAGATGTGCGTGTTGTTTGTGGACCCTGATTGATGGGATATTTTAACCTTGCGGTCTGCACTCTGCCTTTGAACTTTCAAATTTAAAACTTTCTCACTGTCGTCTGCCTGTCTCTTTAATGTTTAAACCACCCCCTCACTGCTGCGTTCTTGACCAATCACGTGGCTTTAACTGAAGACTGGGGGTGGGGAATAGAGGACAAAAAATGTTGGCAGCCGTTTTGTTGTTCGAAGAACGGGCTCGTGCGCGAATGACACATTGAGGCAGCTCCGTGTACAAAAAAAGTTTGTATACCAAGGTAAAGTCTGTGTGCCAAGGTAAAATTTTCATAAATTTAACGTTCATAAACCGAAAAGTTCGTAAACCAAGTGGTTCGTAAACCGAGGTATCACTGTACTTGCCATTCATTTTAAATTTACAAGAAATCCTGCCATTATTGAGGTGACAAGATATACTTTTTTAAAAAAGATAGAAACTGATACTTTTTGCCTTGTCAAACCTTTTTTCTTTGAATATGATTAACTACTTATCATTTTGAATTGGCTTTAACGTGTTCCATGAACATATGGTGAAGTGGCCCCTTCCTCTTGCCGTTTTTTTCTGTATGTGAAAGCAGTGACGGGCCGTGCATGTCACTCCTACCCGTCAGTCTATGTCTGAATAAATCCACTAGAGGGTGGTATTGGCCTGGAAATAACATGACTTGAAGAAACGTAACAAATACAGTCATTAAACTGTTCGAATTTTTACTATGAACGTCTGGATTCGTGATGACCTCATAAAGTTGCTATATTATTTGCTATTTTTGCTAGCTTTGGAGCTGTCCATCCTTTCTTAATAATGTCCATCTATTCTTGAAAAGTCTGTCTTGAAAATGGCTTTAACAGTATACCTGCAACCAAATCCATTTCTTCTCCACCTTCAGCCATTATGGGTTGACTAATTTGTTATTATATCAACACAAAAATGTATTTGCTTATGCAGCTTGCTAGTATGTAGGCAGTATGTTTTAACACCTAGTACTTAGTGATACTATAATTGGCTAGTGACTTGCCAATCATGTGACTAGCCAATCATATTTTGCGAAAACTCTGACGTTGCCAACTCGAACTCTGATTGGTTAAACAACTTCATAGCCATTGACTTTCATGCTCCACATAGATTTCTTACCCGGGTAGCAAATGATGGCTGAAATGTGATTGGTTAAACGCTTAAATACAAAAACACACATTTGGTTGCAGCACAACAGGAGAAGCGCAATGAAAGGAAACTGAAAGATAATTTGGAATTATTTAATAATAATCCATGGACAAAATGTAATTCACATTATTCTGTGATTCAGATATTTTTAGACCAGCAGAGAAGACTTTGCAGGCCATGACGGCCCACCACTGTGTGAAAGTCTGGATTTGCTGCCGAATATAATGAACACGTCCTCCCTCGATGGATTTTTTTTGCAGCATGTTCCCCCTGCATGGCGTCAACGCTGCGATGCTGCTGGAGCTTCACCAGCAGATGACGCCACAGTACAGAAGCATCTTCCCCACGCCCAGCCCCGCGGTGCGCACCCTATCGGTGGCCGAGAGACTTGCAGGTAGTCAACCCGACCAGTGAATGTACAAAAGTCGCTTTACGACGCTACCTAAATATAGTATAACGACATTCCGAACAATATAAAGGTGCCTGGTCGGTCACATGGCACAATAAGGCACACTATGTTACTGATCTATTTATTGGCTTTCATTTACTACAAAATCACAAACTAAAATGGTGGACATAAAAAAAACAATGTTTGTATGAAAAAACGGCATGGTGAGTACAGTTACGAGTTTGCTGGTTAACCCGTGAGGAGTTATCATGTTTATGTTTTTTGCATATACTGTCGTCTACTCAAAAAGATGTATCTATCTCTGTTTTGTGTAATCTCTTGACAAAATTAAATGAAGTAAATTCAACACGCCATTTTCTTCAACCACAAAAATAACAGGCAATATAAAATAGCATATAAAAGTAAGTTGTTATACACAATTCAAAATGATGAAAAAACATAAAATACGGGGAAAACATACGTTGACAGGTATGATAATACAATACATATGGATTTATATATAAAGCAGCACTATATAAATCCATATGTATTGTATTGTATTATCACACTATTTGAGTCTATCTGTACCTCACACAATACAAATAATATCAGCTGTTAAAAAAGTGCTTAACATGTACTACTATTATATACAGGAAATAAAGCAGTCACAAAGATAGTAGAAAGCACAGGGAGTGATATCACATACAATGTAACAAAATATTAACCGTGCACATGCTTATAAATGTAATGGATATACAGTGAGACCTCAACTTATGAACTTAATTGATTCCCAGACAGAGTGTGTAAGGCGAAAAGTGTGTATCTAAAAAAAAATTCCCATAGGAAACCATTAAAATGGGAATAATCCATTCCCGGGTTTCCATAAAATATGCATTTCAACTAAATACGCCTTAAAACTACACACAACATATCTTATTCTATGTATAATAAATGTGCTATTGTATTGTAATGAAAGAAATACACTGAATTGTATCATAAAGTCACTTTATTTACATTTGTGATGGTCATTTATAGCTTGATGGAATGGCGTTGAAGGTCGAAGGTCAGGGAATTGCTGTTTGGAAAGAGAGGCACATTACATGAGGACTGTAATTAAAGAAATAAACTGTGCTGTTAAATAAAGTTTTATTTACCCTTTTGATGGTCGTTGATGGCTTATGGAAGGAGAGTCACCGAAGATCACTCCGCCAGCCGTGGTGGGTGTGTATTATGAAAATAGTGCTTATTATAAGGTTTAATTTTCAGAAATTTGACGTTTGTAAGACGAAAAGTTTGTAAGTTAAGGTGTTTGTAAGGTCTCACTGTAATGGAAAATGACAATGTAAATATTGCAGTTCTCGTTCCAGTTTGTTATACTTCACTAAACTACGGTCACAGTGATAAACATACTGCAGTTATATTAATATTTAAATTAAATCGTAAGGTTATTTGAAAGACTAAAATGTGGATATATTTCTCTGAATGTCATTACGGTAGAGTTTAGTGTAGCTAATACTTTTTAGGTTTTGTACCAGTGTTACTGCTTCCCATTATGCATACAAAGAATATGCAAAGTTTGGAAACTGTATAAGTAAACTTTTTTATTTAAACATTGTACTGCAATAATATGAGCATATTTCATCATTCTGTAAATGACAATGATTTTTATGTAATTATTTCTGTCCATGTGATCAGAACTTATATTGGAGGCACGCTATGGGAATCAGCAGAAGCAGCGGCGCAGCCGTACGGCCTTCACGGTGTCCCAGCTGCAGGCTCTGGAGAAAGCTTTTGAGCAGACTCAGTACCCTGATATCAGCATGAGAGAGAGGCTGGCAGTTTGCATCAACTTGCCCGAGGCTCGCATTCAGGTCAACTTCCAAACAACATGACTTTTTTTTAACCGATACTAATCTTGGTTTATCTTGAGGCAGCCCCACATTTTTAGTTCTCCTGACCTTTTTCATAATAGTCAATAGTCACTCACTATTATGCTATTATATATGATAAATACCTCAAAGGAAGTCTTTTATTTTTGGGGGGATTGTAATAATACGGAATATACTGTGTATTTGGTCAATTTAATATAGCAATACTTATTCATTATTTTATTTTTTTGGGGGGTGGGGTGGGGGGGGAACATAATTACTGGACAGTGATCCGATAAAACAACCTGCTTGGGTAGACTGTGCCGTATTTTCCACTTTTCACTTCATGTTATTGAAAATCTATCTTTTTACAACAGGCAACTTATTATTATTATTATTATTATTATTATTATTATTATTATTCAAAACAAGACCAAAAAAATCCATTTTTTTTAAGTATAGTATGTACTACCTTACCTATGTACAACATTCACACAATGAGTCGATGTACAATCCCATGAACATTCAAACACAAAATTAGCATTGATGTACTCAGATGCAAATGTGGTCAAACACACATAACGACAGGTAATAACAAAAGTCAAAGCACCATTTTCTACTTGGAATCTTCACTCAAAAAAAAATTGACTCGTGTAAAAATTCAACATACAACTATTCCAAGGAATATATTTGTCATATATCAACCCGTTTCCACAGGATATGGAAATACAGGAGACACATTAGCCCATTTAACTCATTCACTGCCAGACAATGTTCAAGAATGTGTCATCTCCAGTGCCAGGGTTTTTGTCATTGTGACTTACATTCCAGGACCCACAGAATATTGAGTTTTAGGACTATATAAACATTCAATGTAGTGTAAGAAATCTTAGACTCTCTTCTTTCATTGGAAAAAAATGGTTAATTCCTAAATTATATTGGTCTGGAGTTATATGAGCTTGAACTGAGAGCAGCTGTCCAAAATACAATGCGATTCATACATTTTGGGTTATATAGCACTTTAACAACAGCTGAAGCTGGAACAAAGCGCTAAATTGGAAAAAAAGGGAAATGCTGCCCTTTGTGGAAGGGAGACACATTGCTAGAGGTCTGGCCAGTGCTTTATCGGCACCCAAGCAAGAAAAAAAAAAAAAAAACGAAAAATTCGGGACTGGCACTCGACGTCATACAGTAAAGTCTCGTTATATCGATATTCAAGGGAGTCCGAAAAAATATCGATATAACCGGGACTATCGATATATCCGACCCTGTTTGCATGTAATTTTCTCCTTGCGTTCATAGAAATAGTATCGATATAACCGGGACTATCGATATAGCCGATATCGATATAACGAGACTTTACTGTATTTTCAAATTCCAGAATAAATTCATGGCAGTGAATGAGTTAAGTCCAAACTAAGTTCTTTTACACCGCCTGGAACAAAAAAGTCTGTCTTGGTGTTTTCTTTAAACGCTACTAACACAGAATGGGAGGGGAAATTCCCACTTTCTGAAGTAATACCAAAGACATAAAGGAGGCATGACAGAGGTGTGTGGTGTCACAGTCATTCCACATTCAGCACTTATCCCATTGTGTTGAAAGTGACGTTACTCTATTTTATGTCACACCGGACACCATTGCTGACATCACTCCACGTCTAATTAACCTAAAGCACATTTCCTACATCTGCTCTATATATGCAATATATTCTCTTGAAGTTAATATATTTTTTTTTCCTTTTCCCTTCAGGTGTGGTTTAAAAACAGAAGAGCAAAGCATCGCAAAGGCCAAAAGTGCATACCTCTCTCCAAAGACAAAAATACAGAGGGGACACAACATGACAGAAAGCCTGAAGAGGAGTACAGACAAAACACGGACATATTACCCACTGAAAGAAACATCCCTCTCATGCGACCCTTATCGGATAAAAGAAGAGATCATTGCTCTCATACAGACTCACATCTCATCTCCTGGTACCCCATGCGACTCCCGTCTTCTCCATATTTCCCTTTCATGCCAGGCCAGAGTTACAGCCACCCGCCGTGCCAGCCACTTTTGGGGATGCTTTCCAGAGACATCTGGCCATGCACACGGGAGCAGAGCTTGGACCTGGGGGCACCATCGACAACCATGAGTAAAAATTGCAGCCTCTCCCTTCAGACTGCTTGTTCCAGAAAAGACGTGCTTTATCCTAATCTGGGTTTAGAGTAACTGTGGATTTCTGTCCAAAATGCACTCTCGGAGGTCGCGTGGACATGTGTGTGTGTGTGTGTGTGTGTGTGTGTGTGTGTGTGTGTGTGTGTGTGTGTGTGTGTGTGTATGACTGGTGTTGTGAGGACCACTCCCATTTTATACCATACGTGGTGAGGACATTTTTGACAAGTTTTTCATTCTAATGGCTTCTTGAGGGTCTGTATATGCATTGGTTAAAGTTTCAGAGAGGTGCTCACAAATTCACCCAAAATTATTTTTTGGTGTGTATTTTCATTTCATTTTGATACACACACTTTTTACTCACTGTGTGTGTTTATGTGTGTGTGTGGGTGCATGGTTAATGAGAGGAAAAAGTTCATACCACAAAAAGTAAAACGATATTTTAACCAAATTTACCACAGGGGTGAGGACTTTGAATGTACCCATTCAGAAACCTCACTCCTGCTGTTATTTCAGTTTCAAGTTCACTTTTTATTTCTTTGTTTTTAAAGAAGTTGAAGAGGGAAATGGGGTCATATTTAGTGTTCAAATGTAACACTGGTTCTTCTCTAAACTTATCAGCAACTGTGGTCCTCACCACTTATCTGGAGTTATCCGGACCTCACAAAACCATTGAAACAGGGATGTGTGTGTGTGTGTGTGTGTGTGTGTGTGTGTGTGTGTGTGTGTGTGTGTGTGTGTGTGTGTGTGTGTGTGTGTGTGTGTGTGTGTGTGTGTGTGTGTGTCAGAGACATTCAGTCGGACACTGAACATAGGCTCGAACACAGGAAGATTGTCTTTTCCTGGCCTATGCCAAGCTATTTATTGAGAGTATATGCAAATTTAAGTGATACATTAGTAAAACATAGTCTTCTTGATTTGGATACCACGCCCTTGGACGTCCCATGCACCAAAAACTATAAAACAACAGAACATAGACATTTTAATTGGTTGTCCTTTCTATGATCCGATAGATTTGTAACCTGGCTAATGAGCTCTTCCTGTGCAGGGGTTTACCAAGTCCTAAATTAGTCCGAGGTCAAATCTTCTACATGAAGATGACAGTTTAACAGGCTGTGTCTATTCACCTCAGATTGACCCCAGATTTTCTGTGCTTCCATTGTGGGCCTTGTGTTTGGCGGCATGAAACTTTTAAATATGATAACTTCTGTCTATTTTCTATCAGTGTGTGTGTGTGTGTGTGTGTGTGTGTGTGTGTGTGTGTGTGTGTGTGTTGCTGCCTATTTTGTCTTTATGATTTATCATACTATTTGATGCTCCCCTTTCATCGCATGAGCAATATATTGATCTAATTGCGCTTATCTCGACCTGCAATAGGAATGGCGACTTGAGACTCCTTAATATCAGGGAGTCCTGCAATATAAACTAAAGAAATTCAAAATAAAAGTGTTCGTCTGTGAAATGTCTCAGTCTCTCTATTGTTTATTTATTTTTAAATTGTATTTTAACCCATTTACTACCATCCATCCATTTTCCGGGTATGAGGCATGTTTGACATGTTTCTTCTCCCTCAACGCATCTGATTAAATTGATCAGCATCGTTATCAGGCTTAATGACGGGCTGCCGATTTGAATCCGGTGTGCTGGAGGAGGGAGACCTGTCAAACTGGCTTGATAGAGGTTCTCGAGGACTGGATTTGGGCACCCCTGGTTTTAGGTGGTTTATATCCACTGTATATGATTACTGTGCAGTATATGGGTGGTTAAGTCATGTGGCGTACAAGAGGTTGAGAAAGATAAGTGAGCGAAACTTTTTTTTCCCCAATATTAAATTACATTACTAATTAAATACTGTTCTATATTATTCATTTAACCCGCTACCATAGTAAGGAAAAACGGTCTGAAAATAAGTACATTATTATTATCCCATTTACATTTAATCTACAGCACTATTTATTTGGACTTAACAATTTAATGAGCGACAAATACACTGTTTTGTGGGTGTTAATTTATTGTGACTGACGTCTGTATTGGTTTCTGACAATATTTAATCAAACAATAAATTGTTGCTTATATGTTTTCGTATTACGGAGCAAAATAACAAATGTGCGGAAGCTGCGCTCTTTTATTTGCGTATTCCGGAAAAAAAGTTGCGTCCCATTTTTTCTACGTAGTAGTGGCGTGAGGCAGTGTGACGCGGTGTCAGGGTATCGGCAGTCGGGGGAGGCTTAAAGAGATATCATAGCAACTGGAGGACAAGAGGGGGAAAATAAACGATTCATACGTACGAAGAGCCATGACTTTGACTGCCCGTCGATAACATAAGTCTAAAGGTAATCCTACACGCTTTCTTGTGGTCGTAAAAAGCCCCTTCCCAGTTGTTGTTCCTCGAAGAAGAAAGCGCCTCGCCGTACATGAACGTTCTCGCTATGTTTCGTGTGCTAGTTTGGACAACCGCTAACGTTAGCATGTGAGCTAAAGAGGGACTGCTGGTGTTCATTCGCTTGTTAGGATTAAGGAGTTGCCCGGCAGTGGTCGGCGCATTGCCCCCGATATTGTATATATTTAGAATTAAACTGTCAGATTAAAATTTGATCGTGCTGACTGAAAGTATACAACAGTCGATACTGTCTATTAACAACATTGGAAGTGACAGTGTTATTCATTTGTTATTAGTCATTTAATAACCGGATTATCGTATTTTCAGGGTTGTCAATTAATGGATAATTTGTGCGTTGCTCTCTTCCTCCGTTGTGTGGTCTGGTTCGCTTACTCCTAATTAGTCTGAGTTTTTTCTATATGCTTGAGTTTTAGTATTAGCGCCGGCTAATGTTAGCTGTTTTTTATTAGGCGTAGGGCCAAGAGGAGCGAGCGGTGTTTTTTACATGTGCTAACTAGGTTAGCATTCATGAACTGTGTAAGATTTAGTACCAAACAGTATACATCCGCTTTTAATGAAATCGTAGATGTGCATGCTATTCGTGTTTATGAAGTATAAAACAACATTTGAATAATATACAAAATCTCTGAACGAATGAACGCTAATATGCTAAGTGGCTAGGTAACGCCAGGATGTCCTGAGAGTATCTGGCCTTGTCTGCCCCAACTAGCAAGTGTTAATGTGCGGCTATTTTCGAAGAAATGTATCGCTACCGTTTCATATTTAATGGTGACATCAACGTCGTGAAATGCAAAAAAACTGTCCTGCCCAGTTGAGGAAGTGAATATCTGTGGCGCTACACAAAATGACGTTAAATGACAACCAATGTTAAGAAAGCTAGTTGTTAGCGAGCATTAACTAACGATCAAATGAACACATTTGACATCGCTTTGAGGAGGAAATGCACCGATCGACGTGAACTTTATTGATTAACATCGTTTCAAGCTTTCACTTTGTTAAAGGGGCAATATTCAAACGGAATTGATTCATTTTTTTTTCACCCCCGTGGCAATGCGTTGCTCCACTGAGAGAAGTGACGGTAAAGCCACTTGCCATGATTGAGACCAGGTTGTTTGCTTTGTTTGCTGCCACCTCAAACTTAGGCCTTATTGCTCAGATGCTAAACTAATAAGTATCGATAGCCTTTGGTGCATAAAAAAAAAAATCCATCCATCCATCCATTTTCCATCCCGCTTCATCCAAAAATCCATGTATTTAAAATAGAATGAGCGTAAAAGATCATGGAAAAACGTAGGTGTGTATTTCACTGTCTCATCTCAACAGAATCTAAAATTTAAACTTGCCCTTTCAAGCAATTCACATATCCAGCATGCAACAATCGACATTGAATAATTGTGATGATCTAGCATGGGAGCTCAAATGACTTTTAAGCACTTTGTTTTTTTATGCTCTCTTCATTTCCTACATAATGTAACACCACACACTGCATACATTGCTCATGACATCAGCGGCTGTAGTTGGAACCATAACATAAAAGGAATACCCTTTTTTCGTAGCATATTATATATAATATTCAATATTCCTTGCCTGTTATTGTAAACTCCTTTATTATGGTCATGGTATATGTAAGTAAGAACCTGAAAATTAGTTTCATCAGATCAGATCATCAAAATAGTGTTAACTATGAAATAAGGTGTCCTAAAAATGAACAGGTAAAAATTTAAACCTGGTTGGAATGGCCAATTCAACCTCAGAAGATGGAGGACACCGATTTGTTTCCACTGACGGGAAAAGCTGAAAGGAAAAGAACAATAATTTTGAAAAAAATGTCTTTTTAGGAGAGTGTTTTTGTTTTACATACATAATCCTGAGAAGAATCTGGCCAGTACCTTTATACTAATAAAAGTATAACTTGTATATTTTTCAGCACACTTCCTGGAGCCTTTCATTTGTCTGCTACCCAGGGAACCCCTTTGCAGATTGTCTGACAAATTTCAGTTCAAAATATCCTCTTGGTAGTGGTCAAAATTCCAAAGGGTTCTTTCTCGAAGTCATCATGTCAAAATGACGAGGACGTTTCAAACAGCACACTTTTGAGAAGGGCAGTGTGAGCTGCAGAATTGATTATGTACTTTTACTATTCAGCTGCTTTTTCCTGAATGTATTTATTGTGATGGAGGATTTGAACACCTGTAAATTTCGATTTTCAACTTTTTCACTTTTGGTTAATTCAGCATGCCTAAGTCAATTGGAGCCAGGAATTGTTGGTTCTGATAACTGAATATGACAGGAAAGCCTCATTAATTTTGTGTCGTCAGTGTTAAAATATCAATTACTCTACCGTTTTGCATGTTCAGCATATGTTTTTCAGAGTGTTCTTAGCCATTTTGCACTAGACACTGTATTCAATATATACTTCGTATTGATCCACTAAAGTGCATTTCCATTGGTAATAGTTGACCATTACCTGCTGTTATTTTCTGAATCAGCCTCTTAGCTTGTACATGCATCGTGTTCAGTAGAGTTGATTTGGCTGCAATTTAAATTACCGTATTTTCCCGTGTATGAGGCGCACGAGAGTATAAGGCGCACCCCCAATGAATGATGTATTTTCACACTTTCTCTGTTTATAAGGTGCATCGGACTGTAAGGTGAATCTTAAATGATGAAAAAAAAGTTTTCCAAATAAGTATATAAAAGTTTTCCAAATACAAGGCACACCACATTGTAAGGCGAGACCTGTTGTGGCTCAATATTACTTCACATATAAGGCGCACCTGCGTTTTAAGGTGCAAGTCATCTTTTGAAGGAAGTCAACTTTTTTTTGGGTGCACCGTATACACAGAAAATACGGTAGATTGGCAATTAAAATGGAAATTATTCCGGGTATTGGGCAGCCGTGCCTGGAACTGGTTGATTTTTACACCTGAAGCATGTTGCTTAGTGATATAAAAGTGGTCAATTTTGACCATTCTCAAGACTATTTATCATCAGTCACTGTAGTGAATATGTCCTCTCATTAAGTCATTCACTGCCATTCCCGAATTTATTCGGAAATTGAAAATACAACGTGGAGCGGCATTCCCGAATTTGTTCGGGTTATGTTTTTTCTTGCGAGGGGTGCCGATAAAGCACTGGCCAGACCTCTGGAAATGTTTGTCTTTTTTCCCTTCCACAAGTGGGCAGCATTTGCCTTTTGTCCATGTTGATCCAGCTTCAGCTATTGTTAAAGCCCTATATAAACTAATTTATATGTATTGCATTGTATTTTGGAAAGCCACCCCCATTTCAAGCTCGGATAACTCCAGACCCATATAACTTAGGAATTAACAACTTTTTTTTCTGATGAAAGAAGACATTCCAATGTTTCTTATGCTGCATTGAATGTTTATGCAATCCTAAAACTCAATATTCTGTGAGTCCTGGTATTTCAGTGAAAATGTCAAAAACCCTGTCACTGGAGTGGACACATTTTTTGCACGTCTGGCAGTGAATGAGTTAATTAACTTTGGTAGTGTGTTTACCCTGCGCCATCAGCAAGGTCCTCTTGAACGAGCAGTAGTCAGGTGCGGTCATTTTCCAATTTCCAAATGTATTTGACACATTCGAAGAATAAATCAGTGGTTTGGATTGTTGGCTCTTTCTGTTGCAGTATAAATTACAATGCTAATCTCCACTTTGGTTATCTAATATCGCTAAACTGACGTTTGGGTTTTAAAACTTGAATCATGGTGAAGAAACAAGAAAGATCAGTCAATCTTTAGTTTGACAAAGGTCTGGGCGAGAAAGTTACTGCATTGATTTAAAGGACAACCGACACCATTTTTTTGTTTCCTAACTGACATCAGAAAAACGTTTTATAGTTTTAGTCAAATGCAAAACACCAATAAAATGACTTAAAGTGTCCCAAAACTACTTCAAAATGACCTCAGAAAGTTTCAGTTTCAGAAGGTCCCGCCCCCTTGTTTGTGACGTCACGCCAGGATGTCTTGCCTTGCTCGAGAATCAAAAAATTAGCTTCAGATTCGGCGAAAATGCTTTCTTGTTACTCATCCAGTTATGAATATGATTCAAATAGTTCTGAAGAGGAAAGCATACATGTTTGCAATCGATTAAAGAAGTCCTTCCGTCTCATTTTGAGGCGTCTGGACTCCAATCTAGCGCCCAGAAAATGCACAAGGTGGCGCCCAAATGGGCTGGTTTGTCTGCTGGGAATTTGAGTCAACTAGTATCAAATAGTAGTCTTGGTGCAACACACAACGATTCACCATTGCGTTATTGTTTTTTTTTTCCTTCTAATTTCGCCATCAACACGAAGTTTTCAGACCAAACAAAGTACCCAAAATGCATTGTGTGTCGCTTTCTCGGTCAAGGGCGTTCCAGACATGACGTCAGGTCAGGCATCGTCATCAACTCGAAAACAAGACTTCCTGAATATTCAACACGAGTCTTAAAACGTAAAATATAGCTCTATGCCGTGGAATCTTTGTAAAATACGCTCAGTAGAAGTCATTTCAAGTGATTTTACACATTATGGACTTGTCCGGAGGTGTCGGTTGTCCTTTAAGTGCCTTAAATAATATGACAAAGTAAGTGTTGAAAACATTATTTTGTCCAAAAAAATGAATCATGGCCATGAAAAAAGATGACAGTGAATAACTAAATACTCCCCAGAATGTTTCTTGACAATCGGTAACTATATAAATCTGACCGGGAGCCATTTTGGGTGTGGCCCTAAATATGAGGAAGTGCTGTTGTGAGACAAACGCGGAGCTCTGACATCACAACTTATGAACTCATTCTTTTCTTTTCATTGTTTTGCAGGTATCAAAGAGACATCAAAGCAATCCGTTATCTATTCATCTCGTCGCCGTTCGCTCTCAGGGGTCGCTAGATGCCGTGACCCTTCAACATGGATAGCTTCCACTGCATCACCGAGGGCTGACCAAAAGGAATGAGGAACCTCAAAGGATGTTCCCAAGTGGGCTCCTGGATGCACTAGCTGACATTTGGGCTGCTTTTTTATGATTTGTACTATGTGTCTGCCTATGGGCACATTCTAGCACCGGCCGCCTAGTCTCCTGTCCGGATCTTAATTCTTTTCGACTGGAGCTGGAGTGAGGAAGAATCAGGAGATTTAGATTCCTTTTTTTTTTTCGCCACCGCAGTTTTAAAAGCAACACCTTTCCTCTGTCCTGTGAGGTTGATCTCCCATCCCCCCCTTCCTAAAGCTTCCTCGGCCATTGTTACTGGAATCTCCTATGGTTTGCATGGCTGGAGAATAACCGTGGAGAGGCCAGGGTATCACAAGCTTATGGATTTTGATAAGAGAGGGGGAAAGGGAGAGACAGAGGAAGGGAAAAAAATGTCCAAGACGGCAGGAAGCAGGACTGGACATGGGGGCCGGAGTTCTGGGTCCAATTCTGGAGTTCTTATGGTTGGCCCAAACTTCCGTGTTGGTAAAAAGATCGGTTGCGGGAACTTTGGAGAGCTCCGCCTGGGAAAAAATCTCTATACCAACGAATATGTGGCGATCAAATTGGTAAGCACGCACACTCACTTTAACGGGGCGCTGATGTGGTCGGTCCATTTTTGTCCGTGTTTGGGAAAGGAAATCAACAATGCTTGTTTTGTGAGGATCAAATAGTTACAAACTCAATTGGATAACTGCTCGAAGGGATAATTTGGAGCGTGAACAAAGCAGTGCATTGTGTTAGTTTTTTTTCGCCATTACAACCAGTAGTCGTTGCAGTGTGAAGAAGCTGTTTCTACATCGAGGAATGGAGTGAAACTATTCTTATAGAACCACGACTATCTGGAGAAAATGATTACTGCTGAATTAAAAAAAAAGTATTTTAACAGTGATGAGCTCAGCTGGCACATGTTACAAACTTGTCATATACTTCTGAGTTGCTTATGTTCTTCTACTACTAGTACTACTACTACTACCACTTCTACTATGACTACCACTACGACTACTACTACGACTACTCCTACCTCTACTACCACCACTGCTACTACTACTACTCTAAACTACTACCACTACTGCGACTACTACTATTGCTGCTAATACTACTATTACTACTACTACGACTATGCCTACCACTACTACTACCACCACCACTACCACTACTCTGCTGAAGAATGAATGACTCTCTGTATCGTTGTGTTGTCATGTTATTTGTTATTTAGTTGTTGTTTTTTTTTACTTTGTTACTTCTGGGTTGAGTGAACGCTGGCGCGTATGGCTGCCACTGCTCACCCGCAGAAAAAATACCCTGTGACTGTAAAGTGTCCTTGAGAGTTTTGAAAGTCGCTTATAAATGAAATGTATTATTATTATCATTATTATTATTATTATATGTTGTCATTCTAACAATCGCAGTCCAAAGCCACGACTTACCATAGGAATGCGTTGGGATAGCAGGTATCCTTTAAGCATTGAACACGATATGTGAACGGCCCAGTACTTTCTCGCTATACTGCTATAAAATGTTTTTCTGATGTTAGGAAACAAAAAAGTGATATCGGTTGTCCTTTAACTGTCAACTAGGTCAGATGTCAGCATTGGAAGACATTTGTTTTTTTTTTTTTTGTAATACAAATAAAAACTTCTCATTTGCACATGATCACTTTTTACAGGGTTCCTAGAAATTCATAATGTCCCGCGCTGTGTTCGATACATTTGTCAAACAGGCGGACATGCAGCTACTGATGCAGACCTTGGGGTCAATCCGTTGCATTAGTGACCCTGCTCTATTATATTGATAATTTACTGCCATTTGTATGGTGCTATTATGAATGCTGATTATACATGAAGAAGTTGAGTCATCATTACAGGATATGTTGACGTAGTTTTGTCATCATTTCCACCGCAGCTCCACTGGTCTGTGTATAATTATTCATACATTTCTATATCCCAGTCAGGTCATTATCTCTGAACGGGGATCCATTGAAGGCTTTGTGAACCACATAGAAGGCAGATGTTAGAAAAAGTCTGTAATTGCAGTTCTCTCCTCTGAAATCTTAGGTTGTCCTCACTGCCTCTACCCTTGCTTGTGAACCCTCCCATCTGTTCTGGTATTTTTATCTCAATGGTATTGGGCTATATCTGGGTATGGCATTAAGGCAATACTATTGCTCCATGATTATTTTGCCCACTGTAACTAGTGTTCATATACATATGATCGTAAGGGGAGGTCATCCGGCAAATGCATACCTCTTTAGTATTCACCGGAGTAGAAAAACAACTAGTTAAAAGTTAATCTCAAGTTACTGCCGGCCTTAACCTAAAAAGGGCCAGATACTCTTGAACAGTTGTCTTCCACATATTGATGTCCATTTCTGATATCCCTACCCCCCATGCCATCATAGGTGTTAGGTTTTATAGTGTTATGGTGTCCTGCTGGGGCAGTTGTCTTTCCACATATACAATACAATAGAATACATATTGATTTATATAGCGTTTTAACAACAGTTAAAGCTTTAGGGATATATAAATGGGGCCGATACGACCAGTCAGACTTTAGTTCGCTGACGAAGCCTCTTGGATAGGAAGCGAAACTTTTGTACAGATGACGGCTGAAGAAACCTTCTCATCAACAGTTAAAGCTGCAATAAAGCGCTTTAACATGGACAGGTACCATATACAGCAAACAGGTCAAACTCAGGCCCGTAGTAGTTTGAATACAATACAATACATTGTTTTCAATGAATAACTGTTTTTTTAATAATCATGATTCAATTTATCATAATAATTGTGAGTACATTTTGCATTATTGCGCAGCCCTACTAACCTCAGAATTATGTGTAATGTGTATGTACTACTGTTCATAGGGAGCAGATATCGTCTAGAAGTTTTGCCAGTGTTGAAACGAAATGAAAGGGAGGGAGAATATTAGGCACCAGTGCTCTTTGAATTTTTACTTTCAATCATAGGCGTTTCACACATCCTTGTTTCACCAAAAAGTATTGACAACCTACTTACTGACTGCTCAGTTAACTTTATCATGGTTTTATCAGATTTTTCTCCCATATTTGCTGTGTCGCGCCGTCTTTTAATTGATGAAATAAACCCTGTCATGTCATGTTCTGGGCATACCTCTCACAACGTTCATAAACTAGAAATATATTTGATAGTGGTCATTATTTACAGCGGTGAGCAGAAGTACTATTATGTAATTCAGATACCTTGACATACTCAACGATTTGTAATTTATTCAGCTACATTTAAGATGTTATTGTGTGCAAATCTCATTTTATATAATTATGTTAATTTATTTATTTGTGGTCATTGCTACTCGTTGCAAACTCCATCTTGCTCGAGAATGATGTATCCACTGTTCTTCCCTTGTGTAGGTGACACAGGCACACCATGTCAATTAATTCATTGCCTAGTTTTAAAGTATTAGTCCTAGTTTTAAAGTATTCATATATGAAGTACAGTAGCTCCCTGCCAATAGCAGTGAATGAGTTTAAGTATCCTGTGTGTTAAACCATTCCTCAACATGCAGAATATTTGTCGACCATGTTATAAAATGAATTGCCAGACAACTTGTTTCAGCCTTCAATAGTGTATAGTCCTCTATTGTCATGTGTGCAAAATAGGCAGTAAAAACAGAATATTAGCTTCTTTAGTTTGCCAGATATGTTTTGGAAGTGCATCAAAAATGCCAAGTTGACGTGTACTGCAGAAATGGTAAATTGGATGATCCAAAAAAGAGCTGTGAAAATTATTGGGAAGGAAATTAGTCAGCTATTACTTCTGACTGATGGGCCTTAATATCAGATAGTCAATAGGTCAGTTCTTTAACTTGAGTACTTTTAATATCATTTGTAACAGCCTCTTGAATGTTAAATATCAAAGTTTGAACCACAACACCGTACAGCAACTGTTTGCCTCTTACACATAACCAAACAAGGCATGATATTGACACAAACATGGATGCTGTTACACATTGACAGGTCATCCCCCAATCAAATACTTGGTCCCTCCATCTTCAGCAACAGAGAAAAAAGGGAAAATCCTGGATTTACCAGAAGTGTAAAAGAACCGTGTGTTGAGGACTGAGTTACATTTTAACACAGAGGGCTACAGTTGAGTTGCCACTGTAAACTTTCATTGGCCTTCGTTTTCTGAAACCAACCGTGCAGGCAGGAAATTGTATCTGACATGACATGTCAACACTACACAGTGTCACCTGTCACATTTAAGAAAGCTTGCGAAGATACACAGTACAGTACTGAAAACTGATTTTGTGACATCGAAACCTCTAAGTTATATTAATTCTTCCCATGTGATTCAAAACACCTGAGAAATTTAGCAATTTAGTATCCCCTTCATCCCCAATTCCATTTTCCTTTTTGCGTAGAAGTGAGCATTCTGCGTCAACCAATCAACCGCTAGGACCCATATGTTGTCCCATTAAAATAAATGACTCAATAGAAAGGTGTTGAAAACTGTATTGCAGCATTGAGAACAAAAAATAAAATGGATCAAACTAATAATTCATGAAATCGACAACTTCTTGCAAATCCAGCGCGGTGACTATATATACCTAAGATAACCCAAGCATGACTGAATGACCTCTTTTACCACATTATAGCATAAATGAGAAATAGAGGAAGCATTTCTCAGCCTGTGTTAATGTTGAAATGAAAACTAAGTGACAAGTGGAAACTGCTGTGCTCTCAAAGGTTTGTCTTTGTGAGCAGGCCTGGTTGACACACACTGGGTCAGTTTGTAGTTTAGCTGGATGATTTTTTTACACTGACTGAATGCCTGTGAGACTGAGACAGGACTGTATAGCCATTCATGTATGTACTCTGCCGCCTTTACTCATGGGGTAATCCTGGTCTGTTCAAGAAAACATCGTGTAACATCTGCGCTGTCATTGTGTCATCGAGAAGCCACTGTGAAATGAGGTTAGCTCTTGGTGAAAAACAAGAAAAGAGAAAATCACTATTTATATGGTGTTTTATTTTAAATTTTATACATTTTCTGTAAGTCCAAATCTATTTTCCGAACCACTTATCATCATGAGGGTCGCAACTGTGCTGGAGCTGAACCCAGCCGCTTTGGAGTCAGTCGCAGGGACATTCACATAGTTGAAAACTCATTCACACTCGCAATCACACACCGTGTTTAATTGACCTACCATTCATGATTTTGGAATATGGGAGGAAACTGAAATACCCAGAGAAAACCCACACAGATATGCAAAGAACATGTGAACTCCATGCACACACTCCAGATCTCAGTACTGTGAGGCGATGTGCAAAGAAGTCACCCACTATGCAGCCAAAGTTAGATATCATAGCTACATTTATTTGGTTGTTTGTTTATAGCATACAGTTATGGGATCCCATATCTATTTCAATTATTCAATTTTATATGTTATATTAGTTCACCAGACACACATTAAAATACTTGTGTGGCCTGGTACCAAGCTGCCCCGTGAACCAGCACCTGGGTCGGGACCTTTGGTTTGAGACTACGTTAAATTCATTGACCCAAGATGAAATCCTAACCATAAGTACAGTATTGTCTGGTGTCTAAGGCGCACCCAAAAGCCTTAATATTCCTCATAATATGACACTGCGCCTTATACGCAGGTGTGGCTTATATGTTAAGTAATATTGAGCCCCAATAGGTCTCGCAACTACCGTCAACAGCCACGGACACCATCTCCCTCTATAGAAGAAGTAGTGCGTAACCCCAGCCTCTACTGTAGCGCCTTGTAATGTGGTGTGCCTATATTTGCAAAACGCTGATATATTTCTATATTATATTTGATTTTTTTTTTCATTCATTGAAAGCGGGCCTCATAGTCCGTTGCTTCTTGTATATGGAAACAGTTTGAAAACACATCATTCATTGGTCCGGTGCACCTTATACACCGGAAAATACGGTATTTAACCAGGCACTAACTGCGCTTTACCAATTATTCCATGGGTCATGGTAGTTCTGAGATGGATTGAGTCATTTCAGCCAATTCTTCTCTATGCCTCCCACAGAAGTATGATAAACAGCTCCTGTTTCACTCCAGCTCAGCAACTTACATCAGCCTGCCATGTGGCACTTGTCGCAGAACTGTAAAGGCATAAAAGCTCCATCAGCATGTTTGATACAATTTAAAGTGACATTTTGACAATTGAAGGTCCCTTTTGCTTAAGCTCTCTTGAGAGCACCCTGGCAAGATTGAATGAATAAATACTGACATAATAAAGCCTACTTTCGGTCAACTCGCGAATCTTCGGAATCAGTAGCTAGCAGCATTATCTTGTGCTTACATTAACATTAAGGTGCAAGCGTTACATCTGGAGTGAAACTGTCGTGACTTGTGAGCCACAGAGATAAGTGTCAGTGTTTTGAAAATCAAAGTATGATTGTTGAAAAACATTAACAAATAGTGTCAATATTATTGAAAGCTCTATGTTGTTTTCATAGTAATATTCATTAGAGGCGCTGCATCATGTGTGTACAAAAAGGTCATTAAGCCAAATGCACTATTGGTTTTGACACTTGGATAATCTGTATTTGTGTCACAGTTTTTGCACAGGAGGGGATTAAAAAAAATAATACAACTGGCGAAGGGTCTATTAACCATCAAGTATTAGATTTAAAATGACTTGAATAATTCCTTTTAATTCAACGGCTCAAACTATGTAGCTCAGGCAAATAAAATGTAAAAAATACAATTACAATGAAATGGGAGGTACAGGGTTCTGCAAAAAAAAAAAAAAAAAAGAATTGGAGCTCCCCGGATCATAAAATATACAGAAATGCATATACATAGGGTGTACGCAGTCCAGACATGTCATTTCAGCCAACCCCCACATGACATTATACTCTAACACACAGGTGTCAAAGTCAAGGCCTGCGGGCCAAATCCGGCCCGCCACATCATTTTTTTCGGCCCGCGAAAGCAAATCAAACTTGTTAAATTCCAATCTGAGCCAAAATTTCATATTTTTGGATGTTAACCACAATAAAAGTCATTATTCTTGACTTCAGATTTGAAAACGAGTTATTCATTAATTTGCTGTGTGCTCTCGGTGTAATATTTGAAGGGATTTAAACATTCTAATGGGTTCCCCAAATTCATAACGGCCCTCGAGAGGAAACCATAACTACAATGTGGCCCGCGGCAAAAAGTGACTTTGACACCCCTGCTCTAACATGTCCATAACTCTATCTTATGATTATCATCAAATTTTGAATGCTCGCTGTTTGGCACCTTCAGACCCACCTATTCACTAATTTCCCTCTTTTCTTTGTGTACAAGGGACATTGTACCTTTTTTAGCGGTAGTTCTTAACTGTGTGTGTTAAGTCTGAAATGAAACAAGAGACACACTGGATACAGTTCAGCTGTTGTTCTATGACACCACTCTTGCCAGAACACTCTCCCAACTGTAGAAGACACTCACTCCTCTTGTCAGGAAAATCTGCCGCACTGGAGAAAAAAATTGCACGCATTACATGGCCACTTCATTTGTTTGACCTGTCTCATCAAGTGTGTTAAGGTTACTGATTAAAGATTCACTTTGTTGAGATTTGTGAAGTTCTCCACAGATGAGTCACAGATCAAGATGCATATTGTTAAATGGTTTATTGGAAGTCATGCAAAGGCCGGTCTAATCGTGTCACTCGTTGGCATATGTCCACAAGTCACACTGGCTTTTCGGATGATAAATGGCTAAGACATACTGCAACAGCATTAACTCGGCCAGGGTTGGATATGGAATAGGATGCCAGCCATGTGGCCTACAACCACAATGTAACCAGATCCTTGATTAAACCCCCATCCTGCCCCCCCCAACACGAAATACTTTTTGGAGTGTGAGGGAGTATATTTCACCTATTACAGTAGATACCCCAAAAATTTCTGGCTACCATTTGTCGACTCTAAACACACTCAATCTCAATTGACGACATGGGAAACAATGTTAAAACTATGACTAAAGTATCTATAGTTTTGAGAGTAAAGTTTGAGAATCCATCCTTGTGGTGTCAGGGGTATTAACACATCAAAACAGAATAGATCCCCCGTGACTCTCCCCAGGTGTAATGGTCATCTCGTCACAGCACACTGTCCTGTTTTTGTGTTCTCTGTGGACTTGGAAAGTTGTGTACTTGTTGGACAAATTGCCCTTGTAAGCATTTGTCGAATTTGGACTCTCATGAGAGGCAAACTGATCACGAACATGGCGGCTGAATGATTTTTTTTAGAAAATCCCTTAACAATGAGTGAAGTTGAATATAACTATGAATATCAATGCTCTGGGTCAGCATCATTATGACTCAGTTTAAAGCTAATATGACTGGATTTTGGTTTGCGGATTGACACAGAAAAGAACAGCAAAACATTGTTCACTAATTATAGGGGGACGATGGCCAATTCTTGACGATTCCATCATTTGACGCCAATGACTCAAAGCAGACTCTTTTAAGCTTACAACCACCAATTTGCTCTTTTTTCTCTCCTTCTACTCAAGAATAGATATGTACAGAGGAGTAAAGGGGACGATGATGTTTACAGATAACATTGTGATCTGTTGCAAGAGCAGGGAACAGGTGGAGGAGAAACTAGAGAGGTGTATGTTTGCCCTGGAAAGGAAAGGAATGAAGGTCAGTGGCAGCAAGACGGAATACATGTGTGTGAATGAATAAGAGGGACCCAAGTATAAGAAGGAGGTTATGGGGAGAACAGATAAAGAAGGCGGAAAATTTTAAGTACTTGGGGTCAACCGTCCAGAGCAATGTTGAGTGTGGAAAAGAGGTGAAGCCATGTACAGGCAGGCTGGAACTGCTAGAGAAAAATGTCAAGTGTGATAGAGGAATTTCAGCTAAGATGAACGGAAAGATGTATAAAACTGGTGAGACCAGCTATGATGTTTGGACTGAAGAAAAGACAGGAACCAGAGCTCGAGGTAGCAGAGATAAAGATGTTGATGTTTTCTTTGGGATATTTGAGGTTTTGCAGAGAAGGTAGAGAAGCTAGACTGAGATGGCTTGGACATGTCTAAAGGAGAGACGGTGAATATATTGGGAGAAGGATGCTGAGCCTTGAACTGCCTGGCAGGAGACCAAGAGGAGAAGCTAAGAGTAGTTTATGGATGTGAAAGAGGATATAAAGGTAGCTGGTGTGAGAGAAGAGGATGCACAAAACAGCATTAGCTGGAGGACACTGATTCGCTGTGGCGATCCCTGAAGGGAAAATCCGAAAAGAAAAGAGGAAGAATAGGAATAAAGGGGAGGTGGAGGTAGATTACACCAAAGACAACCTGGTGCCTTTGCATTGTTCTTTAAAAAAGAAAAAATGTCCATGTGTAGGTGGCAGAGTGTTCAGGACAACATGAGTCACGCATGGGTCTGTTCTAAAAATAATTCACCCATGAAAGGACACTGTGGTTCGTTGAGAATAAAGCTGAAGAAAAATTTTTTTAATTGAAATTTAACATTATATGTTATTAGTAGGAAAAACGGCAATAAGTTATTTAACATAATTTATGTAAAAATACTAGATTTTACACAACTTTTAACTTTTTCGGCCGATCGGTGAGATTAAAGGACAACCGACGTCTCCCGACAAGTTGTGTCCATAATTTGTAAAATCGCTTCAAATGACTTCTACTGAGTATTTTACAAAGATTCCACCGCATATAGCTATATTTTACGTTTCAAGACTCGCGCTGAATATTCCGGAAGTCTTGTGTTTGAGTTGGTGACGAGTCCTCAGCTACGTCACTGAAGGAACGCCCCTCACCAAGAAAGGACATACCTTGCATCACCTCAATGCATTTTGCGGTACTTTGTTTGGTCTGAAAATTTCGTGTTGATCCGTGTTGATGGTGAAATTAGAAGGAAAACACATAACGCGATGGTGAATCATTGTGTGTTGCGCCAAGACTTCTACAGTGTATTTGATGTTCGCTTACAAAACGTGCCAGGAGACAATTTACACGGAGCTTTCTCTCCAGATGCATCAAAATGACCGGGATAAATTCTTTAATCGATTGCAAACATGTATGCTTTCCTCTTCAGAAGTATTTGAATCATATTCATAACTGGGGAGACTGGGGAGACGCCGTGAGCTTCCCTAAATTGCTGAGTAATTCAGAAAAATTGTGTTTAACAATTTTTGGTACATACCAATAAAGGAGATTTGAGGGTTTTTTTGTATAATATGAGCTGGTAAGCATACATGTGGTTTTAATTGTATGTCTAGTTACAAAGATCACTTCCAGGCTTTTTCTTCGGTGTTTGAACTGATATATACTACAACCTGAATGACATCATTTAAAGAGTTGTTTAATCCTCGGAAGGTGATGGTTGGATTTCTATCCAGAAAAGTGGAATGCGAGACGACCGGTTAAAAGTCTGAAAACGCTTCATAATCTCTGATGACATAATCATGTATGACTCAAAGAAAGATCCTTGAAATGGCGTTCATGTTGTTCAACACATTATAGCAGTTCTGTTGTACAACTGATGATCTTTCTAGAGCAGTGGTCGGGAACCTATGGCTCGCGAGCCACATATGGCCCTTTTAATGATTGCATCTGGCTCGCAGATAAAAATAAATATGTATTTTTGCTGTTCATTTCCTGTTTGGGCTGCAGTTTGCTGAATGTGCAATTTTGATTGCATGTTACTGACTTAGGTGCCATTCAGTCGAAAAAGGCAAACGCCCCCTTTTGGATAAGGCGGACAAGTAAAAAAAAAAGATGACGAGTATTGTACACTTCACGTTGAATGGATCGAAGGATTCGTCTTTGTGTAGAGACCAAGTCATGCCGTCATTCAGTGGCACTTTGACAAAGCCTCATGCTACGTTAGCATTAATATACGTCTGTGAGAGACAGCAGAAAGCAAGCGTGCAAGCTCATGAGTAGTATGCAGGCTAGCTAGCAGTAACCTTGTGTCTGAACCGAGCAAGTTGACGTGCATTCCGATAGTTTGGCTGAATTTTTACCAATCATGAGGAACGGAAAACCGTTCATATTAATGGTGAGTATTATCACAAAATTATTTTAAAATATACATTCTGACATTTCGTTGAAATCACTATTCTGTATATATATTGGGTGTGTGCGCGTGCGTGTGGCTCTCACAGAAAAACATTTATAATATTTTGCTTTTATGGCTCTCTTAGTCAAAAAGGTTCCCGACCCCTGTTTTAGAGCATTTTTCCATGGCATGAATATTACCAATCAGAAAGCCTTTTAATTATGAATAACGTCATTGTGAATCTGCATTTTCTAGTTTTTTTTTGTATGAGCCTGTTGCTGCACTTTTTGGTTTCGCTTGGCTCCTAATCAAAGATAATTGTGGAGTTGCGGACTGCTCTTTTTAAAGTCACTTGTCATCTGTCTCCATCCACCCCACAACAATCTGCCTGTGTCCCACCACTCCTCAGGCGAATCATAGAGCCAAAACATAATGGTGTTACAGTGGAAGTCGTCACGCCAAAAACACACATATGTAATTTGGATGAAGATGCTGTGGTCCGGAACAGCTGAGGTTGAGAGGTTAGTGCAGCAGCAGGTCAGACAGGGAAGGGCCCTTCTGGCCTTTTGGTCAGCTGTCGTGGACACGGGCCAACATTCTTGGTGAACTACTACTACTCTCTTAATTAGGACAACATAGGGTAACTAAAGCGCAGTGTATATGATTTGTTCAAGGGAGATTCCATCAAATTGCATCAGGAAATTAAAATTAATCTAGGAAATCAGATAGAAATCCTTGAGATTTATCTGATTTCCTTCATACATTCATACATACATTGATCTATATCACAGGTGTCAAAGTCAAGGCCCGCGGGCCAAATCCGGCCCGCCACATCATTTTTTTCGGCCCGCGAAAGCAAATCAAACTTGTTAAATTCCATGATGATTGCTAAAATCTGAGCCAAAATGTCATATTTTTGGATGTCAACCACAATAAAAGTCATTATTCTTGACTTCAGATTTGAAAACGAGTTCTTCATTAATTTGCTGTGTGCTCTATATTTAATATTTGAAGGGATTTAAACATTCTAATGGGTTCCCCAAATTCATAACGGCCCTCGAGAGGAAACCATAACTACAATGTGGCCCACGGCAAAAATGACTGACACCCCTGATCTATATCATAGCAGTCTCTTGGTATGGCACAAAAAATCTTCCCACTTGGGCTTTGTAAAAGATTGAGATGACATAAGAGCAATTTGGATGCTTTGTGTCTGACATCACTGCCACACAATGTTAGCGTTTGCCCAGAAGGAAGTAATAATTTACCAATCTCAAGTGAACAAAAACACATTTTTGCGGGAATGGTGATGTGGCATAGCCAGAAACTTTCTCAGCATTCAGTCATTGATTTCACCATATTCTGCCCATAAATTCCATGGGGTATATTTATTTTCCAAGATTTGCAACCATGTGATTTTGGGTGAAAATGGGATTACGGGGGAAAAAATATTTGGATTGATATTGGTATCATGCGTCTGTGTAAGCTCTCAGTCGTACAGGAGTGGTCCATCTTCAGCCGTCATCTGTACAAATTTGAAGGTTTCGGACGTTTATTGGTATCATGATGAACTCATTCACTGCCATTCACAAATTTATTTGGAAATTGAAAATATGACAGAGCGCCATTCCCAAATTAGTTCGGGTTTTGTTTTTTTTCATGCTTGGGTGCCGATAAAGCGCTGGCCGTGGCCACTGGCAATGTCTTTTCTACAAGGGGCCGAATTTCCCTTTTTCCATGTTTGCGCTTTGTTCCAGCTTCAGCTGCTGTCAAAGCACAATATAAACCAATGTATGTATTGCATTGTATTTTGGACAGCTGCCCTAATTTCAATGTCATATAACTCAAGACCCATATAATTTAGGAATTAACTCTTTTGGGATGAAATACGAGAGTCTAAAGTTTCTAACGCTGTATTGAATGTTTATGTAGTCCTAAAACTCAATATTCTGTGGGTCCTGGAATTGAAGTCACAATGACAAAAACCCTGGCACTGGAGTGGACACATTTTTGCATGTCTGGCAGTGAATGAGGTAATTGGGCTAACGTGGCTCCTGTAGTCCCATATCGGTTGGAAATACAGTAAAGTCTCGTTATATCGATATTCAAGGGAGTCCGAAAAAATATCGATATAACCGGGACTATCGATATATCCGACCCTGTTTGCATGTAATTTTCTCCGTGCGTGCATAGAAATAGTATGGATATAACCGGGACTATCGATATATCCGATATCGATATAACGAGACTTTACTGTATGTTGATATATGACAAATATATTCCTTGGAATAGTTTTACACAAGTCCAATTGTTTGAGTGAAGATTCCAAGTAGAAAATTGTGCTTTGACTTTTGTTATTACCTGTCGTTATGTGTGTTTGACAACAGTTACATCTAAATATTGGTGATTTAAAGTTATTCCCAACATCGATGCTAATTTTGTGTTTGAATGTCAATGGGATTGTACATCGACTCGTGTGACTGTTGTACATAGAGAAAAGTAGTTGAGCTGGTGACACAAGTTCCTGGATGGGTCACTTATGTACTTATG
The DNA here is from genome assembly GCF_051943395.1 of Hippocampus bargibanti. NCBI lineage: Eukaryota > Metazoa > Chordata > Actinopteri > Syngnathiformes > Syngnathidae > Hippocampus > Hippocampus bargibanti. The sequence goes on along the minus strand of NC_142740.1, from coordinate 25,358,363 downwards.
AGCATATGCTATCACCAATGCTACTTGCTGTTATTTATTTTTAATTTTTATTTATTTTCTTCAGGGGGGGCAAAGCCCCCCCCCCCATTTTATTTCCTTTCATCTTGTGATTACATCACAAATGTCATATTTACAAGTGCTGGGGCGGGGGGAAAAATCCTCGTCAAATGCAAAGTTGTTACATCAGATGTTCACAGCTCGGCTCTGGTCATTTACACAGCCGTAGCTTAGTCCATCTGCTGGAAATAGAGATGACTCTTAAGTAGGCTACATAAAGCTGCTATAAGCCTCTGTTTCCTATTGTAAGCTGTTTTAAATGGTTCTGCAGTGTAGTGCCATCTGGTTTGACCCATCGTTTATATATGTGTTGTCAATGTTCATGGGTGGTGGTGAGTTGGGGGCGGGTTGTTCACACTAGCAGAGCAGTTGCTTGGTTTGGTTTGCCTCTCAGGCTCGTCACATGTATTCTTCGGCCCACAGCCTTGCGTTACTCTACTTTCCATGCTCACTCTTTCTGTTGTTCCTTTTGGCACTCTTATTCATGCACAAAAAACGCTTTTGTTTTTTTTGCGCGATTTTGGTGTTTTTTTCATGTGTTGGTGTCAGAGATGTTCGGTTGGAGTCTGTAAACAAAGGCTCGAACACAGGAAGATTGTCTTTTACTGCCGGCAGGGGACGTAGCCATTCATGACCGACATCCAACTTCTGCAGCCCTCTGCCAAGTTATTTTTTTTTATTATTTTTTATTTTTTTACTTTGTTACTTCCGGGTTGAGTGAACGCTGGCGCGTGTGGCAGCCACTGCTCATCCACAGAAAGAAAAAATATCCTGTGACTGTAAAGTGTCCATGAGAGTTTTGAAAGGTGCTTATAAATGAAATGTGCTATTATTATTATTATTATTATTATTACAGTAAAATCTCGTTATATCGATATCGGATATATCGATAGTCCCGGTTATATCGATATTTTTTCGGACTCCTTTGAATATCGATATAACGAGACTTTACTGTATTATTATTATTATTATTGGATGTACCTTTATTTGTCTCGCAATGGAGAAATTTACATTTCACAGTAGCAAAGTTATGAAAGGTGTTATTGAGAGTATATGCAAATTTAAGTCATATGTTAGTAAAACATCGTCTTCTTGATTTGAATACCACGCCCCTGGACGTCCGAAATACAAATAACTATATAACAACAGAACCTAGACATTTAATTGGTTGTCCTTTCCATGAACTGATAAATTTGTAACCTGACTAATGACCTCTTCCAGTGAAGGAGTTTACCAAGTCGTAAATTAGTCGAAGGCCAGATCTCCTACAATATTAAGATGACAGTTTAACAGGCTGTGTCTGTTCACCTCAGATTGACCCCGGATTTTCTGCGCTTCCATTGTGGTCCTTCAAAGCATGAAACTTTTAAACATGATAACTTCTATTCTGTCTGTTGTCTATCCGTTATATTGAAATATTTATTTGATGGACACCTAAAATAGAAATTGGGAAACAGTTTGAACAGGCAGAAGCAAACGCCCTTGTAAGCAAGGCTTGCTTGGTATGCTGATTCTAAGTGTTGGCAAGGACGAATAAGAGCAAATGTTCCTGATTATGCCCTCATCAAAGGGAAACTGATTTTGTGATGCCATCAAAACAACTACTGTGCGAAATAGGCGATTTAATAATAACAATAATTCCATCTTGACAAATGTATGCATCCATGCGCTTGGCACTCGCCTATAAAACTCGTTTTCATTCATGTAGTGCCGTGTGTAATTGGCGGAGAAAAATAGATCACGTTATATGTAAACACCAGACGTCTAACGCCAGATTGATTTCAATTGTATTGGCAGAAAAGACTCCACCTAAAAAAATATATAACTACTGTAGTATAGAATGTGTGTTGTTGATATAATATATATATATCATTATATAATTACTTGTAATACTATATGTAAAAAGTCTGTTTTTTAACCAGAAATGTTGTAATGTTTACACTATTGTTATTAATACAAAAATGGAAGATTGTATGATAATTATTTTTCATTCACTAGCTTCAAATGTGCGCGAGATGAGTGATGTTGACTTATATTCAACTCAGCTGTATTGTAAAATGTATTCTATGCGCAACATACAGCAAGATGACATGTCTACATGACATACGAACAAACATACAAACATGACATTCATTTTATGATATAAATTGATCTGAAACCTACATGTCTTCATTATACAACAAAAATAAGTGTGTGTGCGCGTGTGCGTGCGTGTAAGTGCATATTTGTGTGTGTAATGTGTAAAAGGTGTTTTAATTATTGTTGTTAATCTTATAATTCAAAATATAAATTGAGTATTTTTGCTGTTCTATGAGTAATTCTAAATTTGTGGCGAACCCTGAAAGGAAAAGAAGAATGAGAATAATTAGAAAAAGTACCTAAACCACCAATTAAGGCTGAATACATATAACAATGTTATATGTATTCATTACAGTATATTTCTTCTTTTAATATTTTTCAATGCATAATGGCTGTTCCGTATGTTGGGTACCGCAACTGTGGCACAGCTCGTAAAGTCATACAAAATGAGTTAATTTGAGGATGTTTGTTTTTTTTGTCTCATGTTTGTTTATAATACCCTTGTCATCTTGCTTGATGGGGTTAATCTGATTACTTTTTAAGTTGTAAATCTGTAGCTAACGACAGACAATATGTGGTGGTATTTTGTGTGTAAGCCAAGCCTTCACACAAACCTGCTGTTGACCAGCTTGAGCTGCTCCTTATCCTCTCAAAATGACAACTTCAAATTCCAAAGTAATTTTTTGCCCTTAGAATATGTAAAACACATTTCCACACACATTTTGCTTTTGAGTCATATATCTTGTTTCAAATGTTTATTTCTTCATTGCTTTAAATAAAATGATTTTGTTATGCTATGCCATGTTTTACTCAGTTTTTTTTCCTTCCAGGAGCCTATTAAATCCAGGGCACCGCAGCTCCATTTGGAATATAGATTTTACAAACAGTTGGGAAATTCAGGTAAGAAAAAAAAATGCTCTACATACCATGTTGGATTACAACACTGTTATCAAGGGAACATCATATACTTTAAAGGACAACTGACATCACTTTTTTGTTTCCTAACTGACATCAGAAAAACGTTTTATAGCATCTACAATACCCAAAACACGCAGTATGATATTTTTAGTCAAATGCAAAACACCAATAAAAATGACTTAGTGTCCAAAAACTACTTCAAATTGAACCCAGAAGTGGCCAGTTTCAGAAGGTCCCGCCCCCTTGTTCGTGGTGTCACCCCAAGACGCCTTGCCTTGCTGGAGAATCAAAACAATGGCTTCACATTCGGAAAATATGCTTTCTTGTTACTCATCCAGTAATGAATATGATTCAAATAGTTCTGAAGAGGAAAGCATACATGTTTGCAATCGATTAAAGAATTTATTCCGGTCATTTTGATGCATCTGGAAAGAAAGCTCCGTGTAAATTGTCTCCTGGCACGTTTTGTAAGCGAACATCAAATACACTGTAGAAGTCTTGGCGCAACACACAATGATTCACCATCGCATTATGTGTTTTCCTTCTACTTTCGCCATCAACACGAAGTTTTCAGACCAAACAAAGTACCGCAAAATGCATTGAGGTGATGCAAGGTATGTCTTTTCTCGGTGAGGGGCGTTCCTTCAGTGACGTAGGATGAGGACTCATCACCAACTCAAAAACAAGACTTCCGCGTGAGTCTTAAAACGTAAAATATAGCTATATGCGGTAGAATCTTTGTAAAATACGCTCAGTAGAAGTCATTTGAAGCGATTTTACAAATCATGGACACTACTTGTCCGGAGACGTCGGTTGTCCTTTAAATCATTCATATGTTTGTTTTTATTAGCCAACCCTCAGTGACATTGACCAGTGTTTTTTGTATCGTATTTATTGACGTGCCATTTTCCTTGGTCCTTGTGCCCGGTGCAAAAGTTCAGAAAGTGGGTGGAGCACAAGTGCAGTCCTTCGCTATTTATAGATAGCCTGACTACAAACTGTGTCGGCCATTATGGTGTGTTTACTCCCATGACTTCCTCAGCCGGTAGCCTCTGTTTTCCTCATTGTCCCACTAGCATAGATTATAGGGGAAACCCTCAATTATGCAATGCTTATTATAATGCATGTGACACTTGTCCTTGGGTCTGCTCTTTGACTCATATTGTCATTGATTATATTAAGATACAACGTGATTAATACCCGCACATAGAATGACAGGTTTTTCCTCTGTTGTTAAGTGGTTATGTGTTACTTGTGGTCTTTTATGAAAGAACCAGATGACTGGATATGCCAGAGGAGACTTCAAGAAGTATAGCTTTTATGCTGCAGTAGTCTTTCTGAATGTATACGGTCCCTTGATGAAAAGGTTTCTTCATCCGTCATCTGTACTTCTTAGAGGTGTTGGACGTTTCACTCCTCATCCGAAAAGCTTCGTCAGCGCACTAAAATTTTGCCGGTAGCTTTAAACAGTCCCTTCCAAATTTTGCGGAATGGCATGGTCAATTCCTTAGTTTTTCTTGCATACTGAAGACATTTAGTTTTTAGATCAAAAGATGTATACAGGACAAATGTTCCAAAGTACAGCTTTTATTTCAGGGTATTTATTAGGTATTTACTGCAAATTTCCCCATTGTGGGACGAATAAAGGTTTTCTGATTCTGAGGTATGGATGAGAGTAGCGAGACCATGTGTCAACCAGTTACCCGGCTTTGTTTCAAGGTATCCGTACATGTGCATGTGGCCGTTTTTCTGTCAATAAGTAACTTATTCACTGCCAGACGTGCAGAAATGTGTCCACTCCAGCGCCAGGGTTTTTGTCATTGTCACCCGAAATCCAGGACCCACAGAATATTGAGTTTTAGGACTACTTAAACTTTCAGTACAGCGTCAGAAACCTTACACTCTCATCTTTCATCAGAAAAAAATTATAATATGTAATAAAAATAATATTTAATTCCTAAGTGATATGGGTCTGGAGTTATATGAGCTTGAAATGATGGCTGCTGCCCAAAATACAATGCAAAACATACATATTGGTTTATATAGCGCTTTAACAACTACTGAAGCTGGAACAAAGCGCTAACATGGAAAAAAGGGAAACCCAAGCATGAAAAAAACAAAACTCGAACACATTCGGGAATGGCGCTCTACGTAATATATTTTCAATTCCCGAATGAATTCATGAATGGCAGTGAATGAGTTAATAATGTGTGCATTCGGTTATTGTCTTGATGAATCTTCTTCAGATTTATTTGGTGGCATTTTTTGATGAATTGCTAGATAAAATGCTCTTACCAAAATAAAAGATGAGTGAAGCTCAGAACACCAACACCTTTCTTTTTTGCAACATTCCAAATTGTACTGTCTCTCCTCGATGTTTGTGCAACAGCTCTGATCAATTTTCCCTCTTCTCTCAACTTCAGAATGGTTCGCCTTTCCCCCTGAGATTGCTCTCTGGTCTTTCCATGTTTCTTTAACAGAAACTATCAGTCTTTCATCATTCATGTAACACGAATGAATTGCTGACAGTTTATAGTCATTTGCCTGAGGAATGAATATTTTATTGCCACGACACTCTTTTTAAAGGCCGTCCAATTTGACCTCTGTCTGCAGCTTTGGCCGATATCAGCTTTTGGTCATTCATGTGTACTTATTGTAAATCGTGTAGACTTTTTAAAAGATGAAAATAACAATCTTTTTATTTTGTCAGTCTCGCCTCAGCCTGAACAAAACTTGCCATTGATTTTTATTTCGATCTTGGGAAGGCATCTCCTGAGCATTTAGACTAATGGAAGTCACTTATCTTTATCCTCCTCCCCTCTTCATACTCTAAATATTTAATATTCATTCACTCCCTTCGACTCCTCCCTGGCCTTCTCTTCTATTCCCAATCACCCTCAACTCTGACATTTCACTGTGCAGCAACTTTGTCTTCAGCTGTTGTGATGCAGCTTGATAAGGCCTCTGCAGTAGATACAATAGGTGGAATTGTCTCCAATTATGGTAACAGGGGCAGAGCACCACTGACGATTGGTTTGGCTCGAAACCCAGCCTGTGTTTCACCACTCAAAATATGTACACGTGTGTACTGTTGAAGTGCATCATACGGCAGAATCGCACTGCTGTTTATCTTGATAAAATCTTGATAAGGCAAAGAAACCTTTTCCCTGTTACTTTTATGACGCTGTGCATTTTAAAAAGTGATTGCGGCAGGCAGTTACTGTACAATGCGGAGCGACAACCATGTAGGTGCTCACATTCACCGACACATTGTTCAATTGCCTTTTGTGATGGCATGCTTTCCACTAACCTCGTACCTTGGAAAATATTAGACTTTTAGGGCAACCGACGTCACTTTTTTGTTTTTTACCTGACATCAGAAAAACGTTTTATAGCATCTAAAATACCCAAAACACGCAGAATGATATTTTTATTCAAATGCAAAACAAACAAATAAAAATAACTTAAAGTGTCCAAAATCTGCAAAAAATTGAGCTGCGAATTGGCCATTTTCCGACAGTCCCGCCCCCAGTTCGTGATGTCACGCCAAGACGTCTTGCATTGCTGGAGAATAAAGACAATGGCTTCAGATTCGGATAATATGATTTCTTGTTACACATCCAGTTATGAATATGATTCAAATAGTTCTGAAGAGGAAAGCATACATGTTTGCGATTGATTAAAGAATTTATTCCGTGTCATTTTGAGGCAAACGGGCGGGCGGGGGGGGGAATGTCTCACCCAAAAAGAGGCAAGAAAATGGCCACTGAGCTTTGAGGAATGAATCAGCCCGTTTCCACAGGCTGATAAATTCGTTCCATGGAGCTTGGACTCCCTCTGCTGGCGGCTTTTGGATGTAACACACAGTTTAAAAAAAAACAGTACAGCAAAATACATTGACGTGATGGAAAGACGCGACAATGCCTTTTTTTACGGTCAGGAGGCGGTCCTTTTCTGACGTCACGTGAGGACTTGTCACCAACTCAAAAACAAGACTTCCTGAATGTTCAGCGCGAGTCTTAAAACGTAAAATATAGCTATATGCGGTGGAATCTTATTAAAATACGCCCAGTAGAAGTCATTTGAAACCATTTTACAAATTATGGACACAACTTGTCCGGAGACGTCGGTTGTCCTTTAAGTGGAGGAGTACATTATATTAAATTCTTCAAGAAGAAGTTGTGGGGAACAACACAATTTCTGTGAATTTCTGCTAATATGGAACTGAAGAGATTGAGTGTACTGTTCTTAATCACAGTGTATATTTACTGCAATGCTAGGGCTCATTAAAGCAAGATAAATTAATCTCTGTTTTTTGTCTGTTAGGGGTTTCACTGATGTTTTGACAACTTTTCAAAAATGATTTATTTGGTAGCCTTTTACTGAGTATCTTCATCTTTATTCAGTTCATAGAGTTGCTTGTTCCGTAGCCACAAGGGGACACAAGCCAGTGTCTTCTTGTGCCGGTCCCAAGACCGGATAAATATAGAGGGTTGTGTCAGGAAGTGCATCTGATGTAAAAGCTTGGCCAAAACAAACATGCGAATCAATCCTCTGAAGATGGAGGACACTGATTCGCTGTGGCGACCCCTTGAAGGGAAAAGCCAAAAGGAAAAGATCTCCTGCAGCTTTGAGTGGGTTGTGGTGATGCTAGAATCTTACACCTCAAAGAAGCATGGCCTGCCACAGGAGGTGCTACGACACATCTACACGGCTGTCATCGAATCAATCCTGTGTTCTTCCAATATGGTTTGGTTCGGGGCCGCCACAAAAATTGACAAAATCTGACTTCAACGGACAGTTAGGACAGCGGAAAAAAAGTATTGGCACCGCCCTTACCCACTCTCGAGGACTTACACACTGCAAGAATCGAAACAACAGCGGGGAAAAATCCTCTTGGACCCTACGCACCCTGCCCACCACCTTTTCCAGCAGTTCCCCTCAGGCAGGGGCTATCGATCCAGGCGCACCGATTCCAGCAGACATTTAAACAGCTTCTTCCCACAAGCCATTAACACTCTAAACAGTAACCCAAACATAACTGTATAGTGCCTCTTTGCAATGTTTTTTTTTATGATTCCTTGTGTGTTCTACATACTTGGCAATAAAGATGATTCTGATTCTGATTCTCACAACAAAATGAGGTGTGGTGTTGTCTTATGTGCTGTAAATACGGTACAGTGTAGATCAGAGATTCAGATAGTGGGAAACTTGATCTTTACGCTTTGCCTTAATTCCCACTTCAGAGAAGTCATCCACTCCTTTCCCCGATAAACCCCCTGAAGGAAGCAAGCAAATTTTTCCTTATTGTCATAATTTTTCGTCAGGAAATAGGCAGTGGTGCAAATTGGTTATTCTATCCACACAGGGAAACACGACAAATACTTTTTTCCAGCTTTTATCAAATTGAAGTTGAAGGAATAATGTGGGATGTTTGGTTCTTATTTTGTTGTTTGTTTCCTTTTAGATATATGACATCTGATTGTGAATTTAAATGGTGCCCATTAAAAGAAATCATTTGTCGTTTCAATGATGGTCAAGGAAAGCTAATTGAAAATGAAATGTACTATTTCTGCATTTTCCCAAAGAGGGAATTCCACAGGTGTACTACTTTGGTCCTTGCGGGAAATACAACGCTATGGTGTTGGAGCTGCTTGGGCCTAGTTTAGAGGACCTGTTCGATCTTTGTGACCGCACCTTCACCCTCAAGACCGTCCTGATGATAGCCATACAACTGGTAAGGCTGAACATTAACGTCAACAGATTTGCGTGTGCATTGATGAATTGTGTTCATTCCATTCTACGAAAGTAATGGAGTGTGTTACCACCACTAAGCTAATGTTTTACTAGACACGTACACAGCAAGGATATTTTATAGAACAAAAACTGCTAAATCAACTCAAAATAACAATGAAAAAAAAAACGTTTTTATGTAAATGTTCAATTTAATATGTATTGTATTGTATAAATCAAAATTGCTTTAAAATGAACGACATTTTGAACGGCACACATTTTACTTTTACCTTTGTTTCATGTCAGGTGTTTTCTACTTGGTGCCTTGAGGTTGATTTTAAATGGAAGTTCAAATCTTTCATGGTTACAGTAATTCCCTCAAAAGGTTGTGTAACAAAATATTAAGTCCTTCACTGCCTGACCTGCAAAAATGTGTCCACTCCATTGCCAGGGTTTGTGTCATTGTCACTTGAATTCCAGGACCCACAGATTATTGAGTTTTAGGACTACATGAACATTAGCGTTAGAAACCTTGGGCCATACCGCCCTGGTTATTTTGGGATATTACGTATATACATTAAAGTCTCGTTATATCGATATTCTCGGGAGTCTGAAAAAATATCGATATAACCGTACTATCGATATATCCGATCCTGCGGCATGTAAATTTTTTCCTTGCGTTCATAGAAATAGTATCGTAATAAGCAGTACTATCGATATAACCGATATCGATATAACGAGACTTTACTGTAATTACAATTTTGTCCAAAACGTATGTCCTATTTCATCACCATAATAACAATAACTCATATGAAGGATGAACCATGTCGTATATCAAGTGATTCTAGTGTAGGAACTTAAAAAAGGGTATTGTGAATTTTGTCTGAAGGGAACTATTAGCTAAAAAAAGGGTATTGTGAAATTAGTCCCTCGGCATGTATTAGCAGTTTAATATGACATTGAAACAGTGATTTCGAGATTTCTAAAACCCTTTTCCCTCTATTGTCATCTGGTCTAGATTACGCGGATGGAATACGTCCACACGAAGAGTCTGATTTACAGAGACGTGAAGCCGGAAAACTTCTTAGTTGGGCGACCAGGAAGCAAAAGACAGCACACCATTCACATCATCGATTTTGGTCTGGCCAAAGAGTACATAGACCCTGAGACCAAAAAACACATCCCATATCGGGAGCACAAGAGTCTGACTGGAACAGCACGCTATATGAGCATCAACACACACCTGGGAAAAGGTAAGTTGAGAATGTCATCTTGATTCGTTTTCATACATGTGCTCTATAAGTGCATTAAACTATCCACAAATTTGTTTTGGAGTGTGATTTAGCCCCTTTTAAGTTAAATGTGAACTCGTTCACTGCCATTCACGAATTTATTCGGGAATTGAAAATAGTGAATGAGTTAATCTGATGCATTGCTCATCAGCACCCAGGCATCCGTTGAATTGGTGCTGGTGAATGAAACTTAGTGGTACAGTGATACCTCGGTTTACGAACCCCTTGGCTTACAAACTTTTCGGTTTACGAACATTACATGTATGAAAATTTTACCTTGACATACAAACTATTTTTCAATTACACACAGAGCTGCCACCTTAAGCCCGTTCTCCTAACAAGAAAATGGCAGCCGACTGTTTCTGTCCTCTATGCTCCGCCCCCAGTCTTCGGTTAAAGCCATGTGATTGGTCAAGAACGCAGCAGTGAGGGGGCGGGGGTTACAGACAGACAGAGAGAGAGAGTGAAGCCGTTCTCCAAAAAGAAAATGGCGGCCGACTTTTTTTGTCCTCTATTCACTGCCCCCAGTCTTCAGTTAAAGCCATGTGATTGATCAAGGACGTAGCAGTGAGGGGAGGTGGTTTAAACATTAAAGAGACAGACAGACGACAGTGAGAGAGTTTCAACTTTGATAATTCAAAGGCAGAGTGTGGACTGCAAGGTTAAAATATCCCATCAATCAGGCTCCACAAACAACCCGCACAAGCCATCCGTACATTTGATGCAAAAAGCTATCAACCCAGCTAAACAGAACACAATGGATGAGGAACTAGATAAAATTATTGCAAAGGAAGCACCTACAAGGGATCATTCCTCAAGATGGTGAAATAAGACGGTTACGTTCCTAATCAAGTGTTTAATGTTGAGGAAACCAGCTACTCCATTCCATCAAGCCATCAACGACCATCACAAAGGTAAATAAAATGACTTTACTTTAAGTATAGTTTATTTCTTTAATTATTTATACCATGGCACATTTATTATACATAAAATAAGGTGCATTTTGTGTAGTTTTAAGGCTTAGAAAATAAAAAGTAGAAAAATATGTTTTATGGGGACCTGGGAATGGATTATTCTCATTTTAATGGTTTCCTATGGGAAATTATTTTTTGGGATACACACTTTTCGCCTTACACACTCCGTCTGGGAACCAATTAAGTTCGTAAGACAAGGTATCACTGAACACTATTTTGTTGTTTGTCATTTTCAGAACAAAGTCGGCGGGACGATTTGGAGGCCTTGGGTCACATGTTTATGTACTTCCTTCGAGGTAGTCTTCCTTGGCAAGGCTTAAAGGTACTGCATTGTTTCCAATACCCATGAGTGTCGTCAGCTGTGTTTTGCTTTGATTTTACCTTTTCTGCACCCCTCCATGCTGTCTCTTACATTGTTTATCCAGACGACCACGGGAAAACCATCCTCCCATATGGGAAAGATTTGAACGCCTATTCTTGTTATATTTTTGGAGTCAAGCCAAAGAATAGACCATGAAGTCTTGAGTGTCACGTTTCACTTGTTGGATTCTTTCTTTTTATGCCTTGATTTGTAAAAAAAAATGACTTCAGATGAATTTGGAGTGAATTGTAAACCGGTTATGTCAAACAGATGATCACAAAACATATTCAAGAATTGTTGTCTAATGGTATGTTTCTCACCAGGTATAATCCAAACCGCCTGTCTTGCAAATAATAAGAGCAGAGTGAGACATTTGAGCATTTGTTATGTGGGAGGAAGCCTGTTATTGATGAACGTGAGGGAGGGAGGGATGACTGTGGGGGAGGTTGTCTGGCTTGGGCCAAGCCAAATTGTCATCAATATGTAACATGGCAGCAAGCATAAAATACAATGACGATGGGGGTAAAGTGACCCCTACTGGAATTTACAATATCAACACACGCAATTTGGCCAAGGTCACAACTGACACATGAAAACAATTAATTTCTACAAAAGAAACAAGCTCTCTTCATTTTCATTTATTACAAATATATCCCTGCCATTTTATAGGTAGTGCCACCAATTTTTCACCTTTTTTCTGTATTATTTCTTTTTATTAGCCTTATTGGCTAATAAAAGACGGACGGCCCTGATGATAAGACAACCCTATTCAAGACTTGTTTGAAAAGACTTTTTGAACACCTAATTAATTTTTTGACAGAAAATAATTACAGTAAATCTGATGCAAATGATAACAATATATTTGAGAGAAAATGTATGTTATTTTGACTCATTCAACTATTAATTCATTCACTGCTAGACATTCGCTACAATATCTGGCGCCATCTTGTGTCCAGAATGGGTATAATAATTAGACGCCGAATATAAGAGACCCGCACCTTTTTAGTCTTATTTGTTTAGTCTTATTTGAAACAAAAAAATGCTGTCGTATATTCAGGTCCAACATGGTTTAGCCATTTGCCGCAAAAACATCTATTTGTGGTTTTTGTGCTTTTTCTATAACGTACTTAAGAACCCACAAGTTGACGCCAAAGCCCTTTCCTATAGGAAAGTAGTAGTTGCTGTAGAAAGCATGTTGAAATCAGGCACTAACTTATTTGTATGCCAGATGGTGTTATTATTGAAGTTTATGCAAGATGCATGTTCTTGTACACTCCGGTGCATGTTTTTTAAAATTCTTTCATCTGTCCTTTGAATCGTTTTTTTTAGGAATATGTTGTAAAATATGTTTGAAATAATGGACGATGAAATAATTTTATGGAAATATTAATTACTCTGTTTTAGCTATTAGTTTTAAGGCTCGAGTTGATTTTTCACCCATTATCACAAGCAAACGACTCACAAGATGCATGTATCTTGGTAATTCAAAAAGGAATGTTTGTTGACATTTGGAATACCAACTGTATTGTGTTGTTCTTGTTCCTTTATTTAACTCATTCACTGCCAGACGATGTGCAAAAATGTTTCCACTCCAGTTCCAAGGTTTTTGTCATTGTCACTCGAATTCCAGGACCCACAGAATATTGAGTTTTGGGACTACATAAATATTCAATGCAGCGTAAGAAACCTTAGACTCTCTTCTTTCATAAAAAAAGAGTTAATTCCTAAATTATATGGGTCTGGAGTTATATGAGCTTGAAATGAGGGTCGCTGTCCAAAATACAATGCAACACATACATATTGGTTTGTGCAGCACTTCAACAACAGCTGTAGCTGGAGCAAAGCGCTAACATGGAAAGAAGAGAAATGCTGCCCCATTGTGGAAGGCAAAAACATTTTCTGGACAGCGCTTTATCGGCACCCAAGCAACAAAAAACAAAATGGCACTCTACGTCATATTGTCAATTCCGAATAAATTCATCAATAGCAGTGAATGAGTTAATGTTGCATCCAAGACAGTAATTGGTTTTAAAAAAACACATTATTAAAAAAAAATATTCTGCAGTACTGTATATTATTTTTGTATTCCGTCGTTGCCAAGTCGTTTCTGTCAATGATAGCACAAAAGAACATAGAATGAGACACCTTGCAAACAATCCAGTATTCAGTAAACATTTGAATGTGCCCATCTATTTTACAGTTTTCAGTTTTGGGCCCAGACCAAGTTGTAGCTTGACAAAGATGCGTCCTGTTCGTTTTTATTTTTTAGGCGGAAACTTTGAAGGAGAGGTATCAAAAAATTGGTGACACCAAACGAGCGACCCCAATAGAAGTGCTTTGTGAAAGCTTCCCTGGTGAGTGTGATCCATCCATTGGAGTACAGTCATTCATCGTTTTTGATGCTAACTCCGTTTTCGATACAGAAGAGATGGCCACCTACCTGCGGTATGTGAGAAGGCTGGACTTCTTTGAGAAGCCTGACTATGACTACTTGCGGAAACTCTTCACTGATCTGTTTGACAGAAACGGCTACGTCTTTGACTATGAATACGACTGGGTTGGCAAATCCCTGGTGAGTGTCCTCTAAAAAACCTGAAAACCTTGACGGATGCACTGGACATAACATCCTTTGCTTTGTTATTCCGTGCTCTGTTTTCAACCTGTTTGAATTGGATTGGATTTACCTTTATTCATCTCGCAGCAACATTTACATTTACATTTCACAGCAACAAAGTAATGAAAGGAAAAGGAAAGGAAAGAAAGAAGTAGAAAAACAAAATACAGGAGCTACCGGAAAGACAGCCACTCTCGCGGCAGCGCCATCTTGAAGTCAAAAGAACAGAAAAAACTAAATAACAATGTTCGGATGTTCTCTATTTGATTTTTGTGTGTGTTTGTTGCAGCCCACACCAATAGGCCCTATCCCTAGTGATGCTCCCCTGCAGCCCAGCAGCAGGGACAAAGCACAACAGCAGACCAAAAACCAGGTGAGGTCATTCGAGCAATGTTACATAACCAACACACTCTTGCCAGTCCGCCAACCGACTGACCAACCAGCCTAACTCAGTCATTCAAGATCCGCCACCTGATTATTTTTGCTGAATCCAACTGTAAGCAACTTCCTTGAGAAAATGGCTGCCGCTTATATCCACGCATGAATATAGTGGCAGTGATGTTATATAGTGAGTCATTTGTTTTCCAGCCGTTTACATTTGTAGCTGCACAGCCATGAGTTGAATTTTGCTGCACTAGCTGTCAACCAAATCACTTTTTCGATATTGATTTTTATTTCTGACACCATGCCACTCTAAGCTTTTGGTCATTGCATGCCTGAGTTGAAAATACAGACTGCATTGTTCATATCAGTATTGACAATACAGTATATGCACCATGTGTGCTCCCCACCCCCATTTTATCAGCCATATCCTTAGTCGTACCTTGTTAGTCTTAGTAAAAGATAAACTGATATACAAAAACGCTTCTGATAGATACAGTTATGTCAATATATAATTATATACATGATGAGTCCACATCATTTTTCCATGGAAAAAAAACAAGGTGCTTCATTTTGGATTTTATAGGCTTCTTACTGCAGGGATGCATCTGGGCCCGCATTCTTGCGCCATTTTGACAGCCACTGGCGCAACTTTGTAACTCCACTGCGCCAGCACCGGCACAAGTCTATTACGATTAGCGCATATTGCTACATGATCTGCTCCACATAGGACATACTTATGTTAAAATATCTTAAGAAACAAATTTAGTTAAAAGACAAATGAAAACTGTTCGCTTTCCTTCAGAGGTTTTAACTTTCATCGTCTGCCATCTTGCCTTACCGATATCGAGCCATAATCACCTTGCATTTGTTTCGGTGCGTTCCAGAAGCGGATATGTCGGGCTTTTCCGTGATCCGCCGGAAACTGCCGAAACAGATAATCAAATATTCATGTACCCATGGTGCATTTCAGTATTTACATCAAGCATGGTGAATGGTTGCAACATGGAGCGTGAGAACAGGAGCAAAACTCTAAAATATATTAAAAACAGGCAGGAAAAAAATTAATTCTCGTTTTTTAAAAAACAACCAAATAAGATTGCACAGGGTTGTGACTAGTCATTGCAGCAAACTGCTGTTAAGCCATTCACTGCCAGACGTGCAAAAATGTGTCCACTCCGGTGCCAGGGTTTTTGTCACTGTCACTCGAATTCCAGGACCCACAGAATATTGAGTTTTAGGACTACATAAACATTCAATGCAGCGTAAGAAACCTTACACTTTCTTCTTTGATCAGAAAAAAAGTGAATTCCTATATTAGATGGTTGTGTTGTTATATGAGCTTGAAATGAGGGCAGCTATCCAAAATACAATGCAATACATACATATTGGTTTATATAGCACTTTAAAGGACAACCGACACCATTTTTTTGTTTCCTAACTGACATCAGAAAAACGTTTTATCGCATCTAAAGTACCCAAAATACGCAGGCTGATATTTTTAGTCAAATGCAAAACACCCATAAAAATGACTTAAAGTGTCTCAAAACTGTCACAAAAAAAAAAATTGCTCGGAACTGGGCAGATTCAGAAAGCCCCGCCCCCTTGTTCGTGACGTCACTATTGGTCTCACACACAGCCTTGCTCCAGAATTAAAACGATGGCTTCAGAGAGTTCAGATTCGGAGAAGATGCTTTCTTGTTACTCATATGATTCAAATAGTTCTGAAGAGGAAAGCATAAATGTTTGCAATCAATTAAAGAAGTCCTTCCGTATCAATTCGAGCCGTCAGGACTCCAATGTAGCGTCCCAGAAAATGCACAAGATGGCGCTCAAGCTCCGTTGGAAATGGGCTGATTTGTCCGCTGGGGAATTTGTGTAAACTTACACAACTGCTGAAACTCTGGTGAATGGTCTTCCGTAAAGTAAATAATGTTTGGTTGTAATTTAAAATAAATAGCTTTTTAATCAAAGCCACAAGTGAAATTTTCATGGGTCCGCATCTTTTTGGGTCACCCTGTATGAAGACATTATTTGACATGAATTAAAATTGTTGATATATTAGGAAAATAGATTTGATCAAAATAATGGTGTTTCTTTTTCAATATAGAAATATCATGCTCCAATGTATGTATATTGATTTATTTCAATCAGTTTTGTATATTTCGGCAATCGAGTTAAATTGGGTCCCATCAATTTTAGAATTTAGTCCCCTTTTCATCCACAAGGGGGCCCCCTTTTTAAATTTCCCAGATGCATCCCATCCCTGTTATTGTCAATTGCATTTTTCTTATTGCTCTCGATGAAAACACTGTGTGACCTCTTATGCCCCAACTTCACTGACATGCGCAATGCCCACGGCTATAAACTGTAATATCCTGATCAAGTACAGTTCAGCATTAAAATCTGCTAAGGGGGAGCACTCAAAATTTTCAAATGTCACTTTAGAAATTGACACTCATCATACAAAGCTGTGTCTAATTAAATATTCTGTGCCAGTAGATTGTTTTTTTTTTTTTTTCTTTTACTCCTGCATGACTCTAAGTGTGTTGATCTGTGCTTCATATAAATTTTGCTTCCCTCTTTTCCTCTATTTATTAACATATGTCTTAACAAGCCTGCTTCTGCTTGGGAGATGTCTTCTGTAATTGTTTTGTTTCTTTTTTTTTGTTTTCCTTTCTTTTGTTTTTTTTACTCACCCCCACCCCCACCTCTTCCTTGTCCCTTCTCTCCCTCACTACTCTACCCTCACCCCCCCCCCCCCCTCCCACCATCTTGAACCCCCTCACTTCCTTCGCCCTTTTCACCTCCATCTGCGTCTTCAACCTTTTTTTTGCCAAATTGCACCAAGTCGCCTGAGCCAAAAGGAAGTGAGTCTCAGCCCACCCCTGTGACCAATAAGGAGACTTTGGGGTCGCACCTCACAGCTGAGCGGCTGGGGGGCTCTGTCCAGGTACTGCTGCTAACGCTGCTGCTTGGATGGGCTAGTGCATGAAAGCTGCATGGTTAACGTGTGCCGGTCGCTGTCATCCCTTGCACACGTCGCATCACCCTGCTTGTGCTCTGTCCAACCCTTTGCTGTGTGTTCGTTCAACTGTCTGAATCCCCCCCCCCGTTTGCTCTCCCAGACGCAGTTTGCTTCATTGCTAATTGCCTGTTACGTGAGGGTAGCGTTCAGAGGTGACATGTAGCAGCAACTATCATGACGTGATTGTTTGGTTCGCTAAATGAGGGAGCTTCATATACAAGTACAATAAATCAATTATTTTCCCTCGCAGCCATTGACAATTCCATTGCCATTTCCCCATATTTGCTTGGGATAAATATTTGGTCGGGAATGATACCGCCTAGTGTTCGGCAAATAGTACTGCAGCTTATAAGCTTTTATGAAGTTGCTTTAGTTGGTGCGCTCGCAAATTAGTGCACAATTTGATCCGCTAAACTGGCAAACAGATACAGTATGAGTATGGTTCTATGCATTTTCTACCCTACTCTCACGTATGAGTTTTTTTTTTTTTTTAGTTCTTTGGTCTTTTTGTTTGGTCATGCAGGTGATGAGCTCAACAAATGGCGAGCTGAACACTGATGATCCCACAGCTGGACACTCCAATGCTCCCATCACTGCTCCCACCGAGGTTGAAGTTGCAGACGAAACCAAGTATGAGACAATAAATGGCTTTCTTTTATGTCCGTGTAAGCTCTCAGTCGTACAGGAGTGGTCCATCGGTGAAAAGGTTTTCTCCAGTCGTCATCTGTACGTCTTTGAAAGTGTCGGACATTTCTCTCCTCAGCGAATATAGGGCCAGAGCTACCGGCAAAATTTTAGTCCGCTGACGAAGCTTTTCGGATGAGGAGCGAAACGTCCGACACCTTCAAAGAAGTACAGATGACGGCTGAAGAAACCTTTTCATCGATGGCTTTCTTTTGCAATTTTTCTTTTGTTGAGTCACACACCTTTTTTGTGTGGGAAACACTATTTGCGGTATATCCCTGTTCATCATGAATTTGTTGTTGTTTACATTGTCATATACTGACACTCTCCACCTTACGAACGAGATACGTTCCGAGCGGTCCTTCATTACGTGAATTTGTTCGTATGTTGCTATATTTTGTATGGAATGTATGTTTAAGTCAAACACTTAACGGGGAAGTAGAAAACACAGACACTCTAATAGTCGTAAAATAAATAAATTCCCACCTACTGTAGTATGACGACATACAGTAAAGTCTCGTTATATCGATATCGGATATATCGATAGTCCCGGTTATATCGATACTATTTCTATGCACGCACAGAGAAAATTACATGCAAACATGGTCGGATATATCGATAGTCCCGGTTATATCGATATTTTTTCGGACTCCCTTGAATATCGATATAACGAGACTTTACTGTATACCCTTGGGCCTTTAGTAAGCCATTACTGAAGCTGCTGCCACGTAATTACTGACATATATACATGCAGTCTATTTCAGGAATAAAATGTAAATCCACTCACTTGTAGCCAAAAGGTTAATTTCTATCGCTACTCCCCCTGTTAGAAGGAACGTGGCAATGTCACCTAGTTAGCCACATCCACTAAGACCTCTGGCAATGGTTTTCCTTTCCACAAGGGGGAAGAATTGCCCTTTTTTTTTGCACGTTAGCGCTGTGTTCCAGCTTCAGCCTTTGTTAAAGCGCTATATAAACTAATATGTAACAAAGTCAAAGTCAGCTTTATTGTCAAATATGCTAATAAGCATAACATACAGCATCGATGAAATTACTGTCCTCTCGGACCCAGCGTGCAAGGCACTTATAATGTGGCTAACAAAGACAGACAATTGACAACAGATAATACATGTAAATTGTATCCTGTGACTGTAAAGTGACCTTGAGAGTTTTGAAAGGCGCTTATAAATGAAATGTATTATTATTATTATGATGATGGTGATTATTATTATTAAAGTGACATAGTGTAGTAATGCAAAAACAAAAGAAGGTTGAAGTGAGGTCGTGCAGAAAAAAAGAACAAATAAAGTTCAGGATGATAGTACAGCGTGTACATGTATGTATTGCATTGTATTTTGGACAGGCACCCTCATTTCAAGCTCACATAACTCCAGACCCATATAATTTAAGAAATAACTCTTTTTTTTTCTGATGAAAGAAGAGAGTCTAAGGTTTCTTTACCATGCATTGAATGTTTATGTGGTCCTAAAACTCAATATTCGGTGGGGTCTGGAATTCCAGTGACAATGACAAAAACCCTGGCACTGGAGTGGACACATTTTTGTCTGGCAGTGAATGAGTTAGGCTATATTCTGAGATAAAAGTGACAATCCAGCCATCTTTATTTTTTTATTTTTTGTTAGCCCTAATCCTCCTCCATACATTTTGACTCCGTCAAATCCATGGTAGCATTTTAATCACTCTCTGTCATGACATTTATTTTCCACATGATGGCGCAGTGGAACAAATGAGGCCTTATGATGCATCGGCCAAAAAGCAAATCAGTTTATTTCTTCGTAATGCCTCATTTTGCTATCACGACATGACAACACCTCGCCTCCCCTGATATTTTACATCAAAGGTTTTGTTTTTTTAACAAAAAAATATCTCGTCCGTTTCTCCTCCAAGGTGCTGTTGTTTCTTCAAAAGGAGAAAGAGGAAAGCCCTCCAGAGGCACAAGTGAAGGACGCGCTTGGAGAGAACCTGAAACCCTGTTATCACTGTCAAGTTTTAAATGGAAGCAACTCCACACAGAGCCCCCCCCTGTTCCCTTTTTCTCTGCCCGGATTCCTCCCGTCCTCACCTCTTTACCCCCTTCACTTTATTTCCTCCTCCTCCTTCACCGTCCCTGCCCCCCTTGCTTCTATCTTTCTCGTTCTCAGTGCTCCCTGACTGCTGCCGTGTTTAAGGAATGTTGCTGACTCACAACAGACTCTGATTCCTTGATGAGCAGAGAAAAAAAAACTCACCTGCATTACAAAGAGGGAGAGGATTGAGGAAAAAAAATGTTTTAAAAAGCTGTAACATGAAACTGTGGCGTGAATATGAAACAAACGATACTGTTTGAAACAGTTGTTGTATTCTAAATTCCATAAAGGTTTGTTGTTCCAACAGTGAAACAGCTGTTGATCAGGGGGAACCATCAGAATTCTGCTCCTTAAGAAACTTTTTAATTGCTTTCATTTTTTTTTCTTCCTTTGGTGTGTGTTTTTGGGATCAAATTAAAGAGGAAAGGTGAAAATATGATCATGGTCAATCTGAAAGATTACGAAGTTTTTCATCTATAACAGAATTTGGAGGATTTTTATGTTTTTTTTTTTTTTGTAATTGGATTCTCAGTTTTCAAAGTCAGATCCCTGCATTGACAACTTTATTTTTATGTTGTAGTGTTCTGGAGTTCCATGCACCCTCCCACTTCCTCTGGCGCTCTTTTTGTCTGTCGACGTGGACTTTGTAGCACAGTCACTGGCCTCAGGTACTGTGGAAGATCGAGCTCTCTTGCTAATATTGCACTTTTTTTTGGAAACATCAGAAAACAATTACCGTGGAAACTAGGTTTGCAATTAACAATTACAAAAAAACAAAACTTAATAAAGACTGATCTTAGGAAGGAGTCCTTCACGACGCTTATATCTGAGTTATGGCCGGAAATGTTGATTTTTTTTTTTTTTTTTTACGTTGGGGAAGATGTCTTTCAACTTTTTATTTCTTACATCAGAATAATTTACCATAGTTTGTGCCTTTCTAAGTAAAATGTTTAAAGCTCAACAAGTGTCCCGCCATGACATTTTATCCCAAATGTTTACAGGATTACTGTGTCAATGTGTGAATGCTTGTGCGTTTATCCGCACAGACTTTGCAGTTATTGTGGAGGTGAGCATGGTCAATGAACTTACACGTCCCGATCACTATGCGGTATAGATTCTGCGCTCTAGAAGCACTATCAACACATCACTCATGTGATGTGTTGTGCGTTTGCCACATTCTACGCACGGTCTTTGGTGCACATGTGTGCAATTCACATGTTCAAGTTTTATTTTTAGCTGCAGAAGAAGAATACGTGACTTTTTTTTGCTTTAGAATAAAACAATGGGGATTTATTGGCTGCTGCTTTCAAGATGCTTTTTCATTTCAGTTTAGCTTTGTCTTGGCTAAATGTACAAATAGGTGACAATAAACAAATTGGACATGGATTGAGACGAGAAAGAGAATGAATGTGCCAGGTGGCCAGACGCGATGTTGGACGTGTAAAAGATAGGTTGTATGAGTATCTGCTCGCGCTCCTATTCGTCACCTGATCTTAGCCCATTTATCACTTTTTGGAGGGACTTTGGCCCTAGAAAACAAGCCAGCAATTTCCATCTGTTCTCGTCTCAACAGCAAGTGAAGGCAATATAACAAGGAAGTACAGTGATACCTTGGCTTACGAACTTAATTGGTTCCCAGACAGAGTGTAAGGCGAAAAGTGTGTATCCCCAAAATTAATTTCCCGTAGGAAACCATTTAAATGAGAATAATACGTTCCCCATAAAACACTATTTTCTAATTTTCAATGCCTTAAAACAACACAAAATATACCTTATTTTATGTATGATAAATGTGCTATGGTATTATAATTAAAGAAAGAAACTACTGTATAATAAAGTCATTTTATTTGCCTTTGTGATGGCTTGATGGAATCGAGTGGCCGGTTTCCTCAGCATTAAACACTTGATGAGGAACGTAACCTTCTTTCACCATCTTGAGGAATGATCCCTTGTAGGTGCTTTCTCTGCGATAATTTTACATTGTTCCTCATCAATTGTGTTCTGTTTAGCTGGGTTGATAGCTTTTTGCATATTTTAACCTTGCAGTCTACACTCTGCCTTTGAACTATCAAAGTTGAAACTCACTTTCGTCTGCCTGTCTCTTTAGTGTTTAAAACCCACTGCTGCGTTCTTGACCAATCACGTGGCTTTAACTGAAGACTGGGGGCTGGGAATAGAGGACAAAAACAGTCAGCTGCCATTTTGTTGTTAGAAGAGGGCTCGTTCTCGAACGACACATCACTCATTGAGGCGGCTCCGTGTATGAAAAAAGTTCATATGCCAAGGTAAAGTTCGTATGAGAAGGTAAAATTTTCAAAAATGTAATGTTCGTAAACCGAAAAGTTCATAAGCCAAGGGGTTCGTAAACCGAGGTATCACTGTATAAGAAACAACTTAACTCATTCACTGCCAGACATGCAAAAATATGTCCACTTCAGTGCCAGGGTTTTTGTCATTGTCACTTGAATTCCAGGACCTACAGAATATTGAGTTTTAGAAATTTGTGAATGGCAGTGAATTTATTTGGGAATTGAAAATATGATGTAGAGCGCCATTCCCGAATTAGTTCAGGTTTTGTTTTTTTCTTGCTTGGTTGCCAATAAAGCACTGGCCAGACCTCTGGCAATGTTTTTTGATTCCACAAGGGGGAAGCATTTCCCCCTTTTTCCATATTCACGCTTTGTTCCAGCTTCCGCTGTTGTTAAAGCACTATATAAACCAATATGTAGGTATTGTTGTGTATTTTGTACAGCCACTCCATTTAAAGCTCATAACTCCAGACCCATATCATTTAGGAATTAACTATTTTTTTCCAATAAAAGAAGTGAGTACGTTTTTTATGCTGCATTGAATTTTTATATAGTCCTAAAACTCAATATTCAGTGGTCCTGTTATTTGACCACTGGCAATGGATTGGACACATTTTTGCACATAGTCTGGCAGTGAATAAATTAAGTCTGTTTTGTGGTTTGTGGTCGTTCTAAAGCCACCCTCAAAAAGAACGATGCAAAAGGGATAGCCTTTCAGTAATCTAAAACATGTTTTTTTCCATATGAATTCAATGCAGAGGGATATCCGGTGGGATGTGACTGAATTTTTTTCGTGTGAGGGAAAAGGTATTGCCTCTCGGAGAAAGTTTCCTCTCAATACAGTACACCAACGGATTTTGTCCCCCTTTGTTCGGGTTATCTGTTCATCTTAATTGTCACTAACACTTGTTTGGACGAATTGTTGTGTGTTGGGATATTAACGCAATTTTGTATGCCAAAATCCGCGTCGTCCAACTATTTCGACGGAAGTTGAGGTACACGTTGTCTTCACAAGCATACAATGAACTACATTTCCCACAATGCAATTGGTCGTCATCTTCCGAAGCAGTTTGCTCTCTTTTTGAAGGCGTTTTTTTAAGCAAACATGGGAATTGATTGTCTTTCAAGTGTCCTGTTTTTGGAAGGAGATAAACTTCTCGTTACAACTTTGTGGAGTGGAACTACGACAATTTTGTTTAAAAAAGACACGAAAACGGAAGTTTGGAGCCAGTACTGAACACGCGAATGACAGAATTTAGACGGCAAATTTCGCCGGATGATTTTTTTTTTTTTTTTTTTGCTCTGTCAGCAGCTGGAGTTCTCTGTGCTTTGTCCGGAAAAACAAAGGAAGTACTTTTGGTCACGAGTGAAAGGAACTCAGTGCTTGATTATACATGTTTGCATTTGCCTTAAAGCGTTTCTAAGTAAAGTCGCCTCGTCTATTTATCATTTCGATTCCTGGAAGGTAGAGGATCGAAACGTGACATTGAAAGCTCCACCTTAGTCTTTGATGTAGCGCTCAAGAATCTTTTTTTTGCCTTGAAGTGTTGCATTAATTTATCTCGGATACGTTTTCACGGGTGGGCACCACTGTCATAATCCCAAACGATGAGTTAATGAGATGTTTAACGCCGCATATTATTTTTTTGGGGGGGAAATCGTATCAGGGTACGTTTTCCTGATTTTATATTTGTTACTACTACAAGGCACAATCTCTAAATTGTAAATACATTTGAATTACCCGTTCGAGTCATGGAGCCGTGTGACCCGGTCGAGAGGGAGATAAGGACCTTGTCGCTCTGCCGGCGTTTGTGTTACGCCTCTGGTCATTTTCTCAATGATTTGTGTGCCTCGATGTGGTTCACCTACTTGCTGGTTTACCTCCATTCGGTTCTGGGCCTCCGGAGCACATTTGCCGGTGTGCTGCTGCTTATCGGCCAGGTGGCTGATGGAGCGTTCACTCCTCTCATTGGATATGAATCCGACATGACTCCCGGATTGAGATACGGCAAGAGAAAAAGCTGGCATTTGTTGGGTGAGTAATGCGAACGTTTTATTAATGCAAAACGGACGAGAATATTGGGATATATATTCAAATGTAACCGCAGGTGGCAAGATAACTCCCATTACTAAATACACGGTGGGAACGTTACTGCGGGAGAAGTACGTGTCCAAATCAAAATGCTTGGGTGAAATACAGACCAAATTATGGTTTTAAAGGACAACCGACGTCTCCGGACAAGTTGTGTCCATAATTTGTAAAATGGCTTCAAATGACTTCTACGGAGTGTATTTTACAAAGATTCCACCGCATATAGCTATATTTTACATTTTAAGACTCGCGCTGAATATTCCGGAAGTCTTGTTTTTGAGTTGGTGACAAGTCCGTACGTGACGTCACTGAAGGAACGCCCCTGACCGAAAAAAGGACACTTTGTAGTAGTCCTTCCATCACGTCAATGCATTTTGCTGTACTTGTTTGGTCTGAAAACGTCATGTTGCACCAAAAAGAGGCCGAAGAGGTCGACAAAGCTCCATGTAAGGAATTTATCAGCCTGTGGAAACTGGCTGATTAATTCCTCGCACGGAGCTTGGTCGTCTTTTTCTGCCTCTTTTTTGGTGATACATTTCCCCCCAATGTTGCCTCAAGATGGCACGGAATAAATTCTTTAATCGATTGCAAACATGTATGTTTTCCTTTTCAGAACTATTTGAATCATATTCCTAACTGGATGTGTAACAAGAAAGCATATTCTCCGAATCTGAAGCCATTGTTTTGATTCTCCAGCAATGCAAGACGTCTTGGCGTGACGTCACGAACTGGGGCCGGGACTTAAAATTCCCAATTCGCAGTTCAATTTTTTGCAGATTTTGGACACTTTAAGTCATTTTTATTGGTGTTTTGCATTTGAATAAAAATATACTGCGTGTTTTGGGTATTTTAGATGCTATAAAATGTTTTTCTGATGTCAGTTAGTCGATGAAAAGGTTTCTTCAGCCGTCTTCTGTACTTCTTTGAAGGTGTCTGACGTTTCACTTCTTATCCAAGAAACTTCGTCAGCAAACTAAAGTCTGACTGGTCGTATCGGCCCCATTTATATATCCCTACTGTCCAGACATGGCGGTGCCGGACACTGCTATGATAGGTCCCTGCTCTCAGGATTGAGGGGAGCAGAGGACTACTCCCTGCAGCTGCTCCACTGATAGTTCCTATCATTCTAACGACTGGCCTGATTGCCCCACTTCGACCGGTATCACCTAATAGTATTACCAATCCTATGTTGCCTAAGCAGGCTATTGAATGAATGATCCAAACTGAACCTCACCCCACCAAACCAGTTTAATGAAGGATTTAGTTGTTTTATGAAAATCGCTTCTTTTACTCCCCTTTCAAACCATCTATGTTTTTTTGCTAAGATTTTAACCTCATTGTCGTCAAAGGAGTGGTTGCTAGCTTTTAGGTGCATATGTACTGCCGATTGAGGCCCACTAGTATTATCCCTGCGATGTTGATAGTCTTTTTTTGAGAATTTGTTTAGTCTCCCCAATGTACTGCAATGTACATGTCAGGTATTTAACACCTACAATACACTGTCTGTAAGTAAAGAATCTGTTTCAAATTAGAACGGTAGCAGTACAGTTTTGTACTAAAAACACTTTTCGGATAGAGGCGAAAAGGGAAACATGTTATGTCACAGACTTTACACCAATTAAACATATTTGGATCACCGCAAACTGTGCAATTAAATGAATTAATTCTCAAACAAATAACATCAATGCTAATTTTAATCAATATGTACACAAACTCGTCGTCTCTCTTCGACAAATGGCTGCCTTTGTTTTCTCGTCTGTCGCAGGGCTTGGAGGAGGTATTAATCAACATTAAAGGACAACCGACGCCTCCGGACAAGTCGTGTCCAAAATTTGTAAAATAACTTCAAATGATTTCTGAGCGTATTTTACAAAGATTCCACCGTAAAAAGCTATATTTTACGTATTAAGACTCGCGCTGAATATTCAGGAAGTCTTGTTTTTGAGTTGATGACGATGCCTGACGTGACGTCATAAAACTACAGTGATACCTCAGTTTACGAACCCCTTGGCTTACGAACTTTTCGCTTTACGAATGTTAAATTTATGAATTTTTTACCTTGGCATACGAACTTTACCTTGGCATACAAACTTTTTTTGTACAAAGCGCTGCCTCAATGATGAGTGATGTGTCGTTCGCGAATGAGCCCGTTCTTCTAACAACAAAATGGCAGACGACTGTTTTTGTCCTCTCTTCCCCACCCCAGTCTTCGGTTAAAGCCAGTGATTGGTCCAGAACGCAGCAGTGGGGGGGGGGGATTAAACATTAAAGAAACAGGCAGACGACAGTGAAATAGTTTCAACTTTGATAGTTCAAAGGCAGAGTGTAGACTGCATGGTTAAAATATCCAATCAATCAGGCTCCACAAACAACCCGCACAAGCCATCTGTACACTTGATGCAAAAAGGTATCTCCCCAGCTAAACAGAACACAATTGATGAGGAACTAGATAAATTATCACAGAGAAAGCACCAACAAGGGCTCATTCCTCAAGATGGTGAAAGAAGAAGGTTATGTTCCTCATCAAGTGTTTAATGCTGATGAAACCGGCCACTCCATTACATCAAGCCATCACCGACCAATCACAAAGGTAAATAAAACGACTTTATTATACAGTACAGTTTATTTCTTTTATTATAATACCATAGCACATTTATTATAAATAAAATAAGGTATATTTTGTGTACTTTTAAGGCTTAGAAAAGTAGAAAGTAAAAAATTATGTTTTATGGGGACCAGGGAATGGATTATTCTCATTTTTAAGGTTTCCTATGGGAAATTAATTTTTGGGATACACACTTTTCACCTTACACACTGTGTCTGGGAACCAATTACGTTGATAAGCCAAGGTATCACTGTATCTTTTCTAATGATTCTGCACTTCTCCCCTTTCCAGGAACCATCTGTGTTATCCTGTCTTTTCCCTTCATTTTCAACCCCTGCCTGGCCTGCTCAACAGGCACCCCCCAATGGGCCGAGGTCATCTACTTTGCCCCGTTCATCGTCATCTTCCAATTTGGCTGGGCGGCCACACAGATTTCACACCTGGCCCTCATCCCGGAGCTGGTGACCAGTGAGAGTGCAAAGGTGGAGCTCACTGCGTACAGGTGGGGAAAAGTTCTCCTACAATGTCATTAGGCGGTATGTTTCGCCTGTGTTGAATTTCTAGAATGAGGGTGGTGTTAGTTGTACTTTTTGAAATGAAAAAGTATCCGGTTGATGAGTACAGTTGGGAAAAATCAAATTTTTAGTCAAATCTGTCATATTAACTCCTTCACTGCCATTCACAAATTTATTCGGGAATTGAAAATATGACATAGCCCCATTCACAATTTTTTTTCATGTTTAGGTGCCATTAAAGCACTGGCCAGACCTCTGGCAATGTTTTTTCCCCCATCAAAATGGGGGCAGCATTTCCCTTTTTCCATGTGAGCATATTGTTTCAGCTTCAGCTGTTGTTAAAATGCTATATAAACCGAAACGTATGTATTGCATTGTATTTTGGACAAACACCCTCATTTCAAGCTCATATAACTCCAAACTCATATAATTTGGGTCTTGCGCCAACCACCCTTGACTTCTCACACATACTGTAAAGGAGGTGAAGACTCTTAACCACAGATTTCAACCGCAAGTAGCTTGCCACATTTTTATGTAGCCCACAAAAGCAAATTCTGTGCATTGACTTCCTGTCTTGTTCTAAAATACTGTCAGAGATATGACAGACAGACACCGTGAACAGAGACTCAGAACCAGAAAGATTGTCCCCACTGCCGGCAGGAGACGCAGTCATCAGATGACATACGTCTGAATTGTGCGCCCCTCTGCCAAGCTATTTATTGAGAGTATATGCAAATTACAGTGATATATTAGTAAAACACAGTTTTCTTGATTATAATGCCACACCTCTGGGCGTTCTGAGCACCAACAGCTGCAAACAGTAAAACATAAGACATTTTAATTGGTTGTCTTTTCCAAGAACTGATAAGTTTGTAATCTGCCGTGTCTATTTCACTCAGATTTACTGTGGCCATCTGCGCTTTGACTGTAGGCCCATTGTTTAGTTGGTCAGCAAAGCATGGCACTTTTAAACATGATAAATTATTATTCTCCATCAAATACGAATAGTCAAAATGTACTCCACTTTCAAAAACGCTGAAATATTATTGGTTCCCAATTTAGAAATAAGTGGAATACTTGAACAACTAGCTTTGATTGACCTTTTATTGTACTACTTTTTTACTGACCCCGCGCATGTGATGTGAGGCAATGGTTACGGCCCTCTGAAAGCAAGCAGAAGTACGATGAAGGTATGCCATTGCTTATCTAAACCATTTTATGCTGCTTGTGGTGGCTTTCAAAGTGAATAAAAATAACCACGGCAGCAAAATCTTACGAGATCAGCTGAACTTTATTCGGGCTTAATCATTCACTTTATTTATGGTCAAGCGTACGCTGACTTCCACTTAACCTTTCAGCATGATCGGTAACTACGAGACTCTCTTTCATCGACTCTTTTAGTTGATGTATCATTCAGAATTGTAATTTTACCAGCATATTATTAATAAAGCAGCATTTAACTCATTCCACAATGTGTTCCCTTTCTTAGTTTGTCATTTTACATGACTATTTACTTGACTTTTTACATGACTTGCTTCTTCGCCCACCCCGGGCAAAGAAGCAAGCTAGTTAGCTATGTAGCTGGCTATTTATCTGTTTGCTATATGTCTAGCTAGCTAGCTATGTAGCTGGCTATTTATTAGCTATATGGCTATCTAGCGAGTTAGCTAACTGTCTATCTGGCTATCTATTAGCTATCTGTTAGCTAGCTAGCGTTCTATCTATTTGCCGCATGTGGCTGCCGCTGCTCACCTGCAGAAAAAACTATTTTTTGTGACTGTAAGGTTCCCTAGAGAGTTTTGAAAGGCGCTTAGAAATGAATTATTATTATTATTTGGATTGGATTAGCCTTTATTAGTCTCGCAGTGGAGAAATTTAGATTTCACAGCAGGAAAAGTATGGAAGGAAGAGTAAAGGAAAGGAAGATGTAGAAAAACAAAATACAGGAGCTGCTGCCATCTTGAAGTCAAAATAACAAAAAAATAAATAAATATGACAACACATACACAGTCATTCAATCTTATGCACTTTCTGCACCCTTTTTGTTGCATAAAGTAATTCTTCATGTAACCATGTAAATCCACTTCAATTCCAAGCCGCGACAGTTCCACATACGCATCGGCGGTCTGCGCTGACACTCCTTTCTTCTCTTCGCTGGCTCTTCAAGCCATGCAGCCATCCTGCCGTAGACTGTCCAGCAGCACCGACCTTTCCGCTGAATAAAGCGTGGCTGTCAAAATATTGCCCATTACAGGCGCAAAACAGCACAATCGCCTGGCTGCCTACTCGGGTGCCATCTTGTACTTCCTTTCACCATTTTTGGCATTTCGTCATTTGTGGATACTTGTCATGAGAAAAAAAACTGATAAAAAAGAATCCCATGTCTTTTAGTCATGCAGTTCCTTTTTTTTTGTGTGTGGAAGCAACTCTCGGTGACTGATGTCAACCACTTTGATAAATGAAAACCTCTTCACGGGCCTTTCTGTAATATTGGCAAAAAATATCCAGACATTGATACTTATTAGGTGAGATGTCAATATATCTGTTTTAAAGCGCTAGAAGTAAGTGACTTGAATGTATTGCTGTGCCTCTTTGACAGGTATGCCTTCGCTGTGATGGGCAACATCATTGTGTACACCGTGGCCTATCTCCTCTTTCACTACAGCGCTCAAGAGGATTTCACCGACAACCTGGGCAAAGCTGACATTCCTCTGTTTAGGGTAAGATTTGAATGATGTTCCAGTGTGCTCCCTGATGTACATTGACTTTAATTTCTTTTGGTTGATCTTTGATTTCACACCTTTAACTACAATACACTTTGGTGGGGTGGGATGGGATGGGGTGTGGTGTGGTGTGTTCCCTGGCAGTGGAGTCTTCTTGATGTTTTCCGGACTATTGCTGATATCCTGCTTTAGTTGCTGCACTTGATCTTTGTCTCTTAGGCTTGCATTGTACCACCTGCCCAGGCTTTTGACCGGTTCCTCAGACACTGTTGGTATTGGGTCATCACCAATGCAGAACTTCACATTTTTTAGCTCTCCCTTGACTATTGACATGCTGCGTGAGATGTTTGGCTTGATTTTCATCCGGGCCCATTTGATGTTGTCCTGCAGTATTCCAAGTAGCCGCCTGGTACAAGCTGCAGTAGTGGTCAAGGTGGTCATGTCATCCATGTATGCCTGGATAGGTGGGAGGTGGATCCCATTCCTGGTTCGCTCACCCCCCCACCTTGAGGCCCTGTGAGTCCTCCATGGCCATTGTGAACCTGCCATGATGTTGTGAAGTCAGGTGTTGTGAAGCACAGTTGCAGGTCTTCGAAGTAGGCTTTTACCAAGGTAGTAATGGGTATTGGAACCAGGAAGAAGTTGAAGTATTCCCAGAGAAGCTTATGGGGAACTGAGCCAAAGGCATTGGCCAGGTCGAGGAAGATGACATGAAGATCTCTCTTGTCTTTCTTTGCCGCTTGGATTTGGTGCCAGATCATACTGGTGTGCTCCAAGCAACCAGAGAACCCAGGGACGCCAGCCTTCTGTACAGATGTATCAACGTTCTTCTCCAAGTAGGTGGAAGGTCTCCGTGCTAACACACTAAAAAAGATTTTCCCCTCAACGTTGAGAAGGCTAATTGGCCGGAATTGACTGATGTCTGTCGCATCCTTCTCCTTGGGAATTAGTACGCCTCCGGCCCTTCGCCATGCCTTTGGTATTATCCCATCCTGCCACACAATCCTCATGAGCCTCCAAAGATAGCGCAGAACATCTGGTGCGTTCTTGCAGAGCTTGTACCGAACTCCATTTGGCCCCGGGGCTGATGCTGATCTTGCATGCCGTACTGTGTTGTCCACTTCCTTCCATTTTGGAGGGCCACTCTCAAGGTTGAATTCTGGTGCTTCATGTCTTGTGGGATAAGTAGTTTTTCATGCCTTTATGTCTCCTGGTGGACCTTTTCTGGATGCTTTTCAAGTTCCTCCTTTGAGGTTTTCAGGATTCCGCTTTTGTCCTTAGCGAAGAGGTCTTTGACGAACTTGAAGGGGATTTTATAGAACCATGTTCTTGTGTGTTCCTTGTTCTTGCGAAGTTTCCTCGAGTTTTCTGCCCTTCGGAAGGTTGCCAACCGGCATTTGATGTCCCCCTGGAGCAGCTTGAGACCTTCTTTCTCTGCATCCGTGGCCTTCTTCCACTATTTTCACACGTCCCGTCTTTCTCTGACCAGTCTACATCTTGCTGTCTCCTGGATTTGGTTGGTGGTGGTCTTGCATTGGCAATTTTCCGTATGTACACTCCAAAGCGCTCCTCCCCATAGTGATAGATGATGTCACCAATATTTTCCAGCTTTTTCCATGCTGTGCCCACTTGTTGCTTCAAGATTTTGGTCAGATCGTTATTGACGTTGTTTCCCACTCTCTTTTTTCAATAGCTTTTGGCCACTTCACACTTGGTCTGTGCCCTTTGATCTTGTCCTCCTTGGGAGGTCTCTGTGGTTGGGTGGGCTCTTCCACCTTTCGTTCTTTAAGTGCATTACGATCCTCATTGACAGGGGTGTTGACGCTCTGTGAACTTCGGTTTTCGTCCCGTCGCTGTGCTTCACTCGACTTATTTGACGTCTGACTTCGTAAGAATTATTGGTCAATGCGAGGCCCTTGTCTCTTCTTTCCCAAGCACTGTCTTTTCCCTTGGTGGATCTTTAACCCGATAGCTGATGTTGTTGCGTTGAGTGGCTGAGTTAAGTTTTACGCCAACAAGTTAAACTGGAACTAAATCAGCGAGTCAAAACAGAAATGCGAATCTACCTAATATTTTGACTAAACATATATAGTATATACATAAGATTGTCACTTTGTGTTTGTCATTTTTCTTTAAAAAAGAAACAGCACTCGGTTCTGTGTCAATCATTTCTTTTTTGGTATGATTTTTATCACTGCTTCTATTGGACACACAAAACCCCTGCCCTCCAATCAACAATCCACACAAAAAAAATCTCCAAACCACAGCTAACACCAAAATTAGTCCACATGAAACTACTTTCCAAACACTTGGCTTTGGATGGAGCTCCCCCTAACAAATGAGTGTATGCATCCAACATGATAGGCTAATTGAATATTTCTTATAAATGATGAGTCACCCGAAACTATAAAGTGTATGGGATGTGAGCGTGTAGGAATCTGAAGCATATGCAAAGTACGTGGGTGAATGTAAGCGTATGTGCAGCAACCAAACAAAAGTTGTGTTCACTGAGGGTGGAGTGCTAGGAAGCAATAGATGAGGAGCAGCACACATGTCTAGTATGTATCAAAGATCCTTTCCCTGCCTGCCCGAACGTCAGCTGGATCATTTATCCAATTATTTCCCCATTGCCTGAGTCCAGTTCTGGGCACCCCTGCATCAGCGCACAAGTGGCGCTAATTGTGTCGTGCAGTTCCACCCCAAGTCTAAATGCGGATATAACCAGAATTTGATATGTGGCCTCCCTTGCACCATCGCAGGGTCACCTGGGCTTCAGGTCCTCCTGCCAAAGTACCTAAATGCTGTTGAAAATGAATGGGTGGCATTAGCCAGTCACCAGCAGTGATTTCATAAAAAGTAACAAAACAAGTACAGTAATCCCTCACTATTGATGAAAAGTTTTTTTCAGCTGTCATCTGTACTTCTTTGAAGGTGTCGGATGTTTTGTTCCTCATCCAAAGAGCTTCGTCAGCAAACTAAAGTTGTGCTGGTAACTCTGGCCATATACAGTAAAGTCTCGTTATATCGATATTCAAGGGAGTCCGAAAAAATATCGATATAACCGGGACTATCGATATATCCGACCCTGTTTGCATGTAATTTTCTCCGTGCGTGCATAGAAATAGTATCGATATAACCGGGACTATCGATATATCCGATATCGATATAACGAGACTTTACTGTGTATATATATATATATATATATATATATATATATATATATATATATATATATATATATATATATATATATATATATATATATATACCTCTGCTCTGATAGGTCCCTGCTCTTAGGTTGAGGGAGCTAATCTAATTACTTCTCTAACTTCAGAGAGTAGTCTCCTGCTCTCCTAACCTTAGAGCAGGGACCTATCTGATTACTTCTTTAGTTTGGTCATGATCCCCATTAACCGCGAAAAACGAGGGATTACTGTCGTAGCAATGCTTGAGATGTATTAATTGTACCGGTCCGTACACATGTTATCACACTTTCTATATTTACCTGAGTTCTACTCTGCACAACAGATACTGGCTCTCATTCTGCTTGGTGTTGGAGCAGTGTTCTCTGGCATATTTCACATTGGCATAAAGGAGAAGGCCGGGGATGATCCGCTGCGCACACCTTCTTCAGATGAGGGTGCACCGCCTGTTCGAATGTTGCAGTGGAAACACTGGCTAAAAGAGCCTTCTTTCTACCAGGTGAAAGCCCCTTTACTAATACAGTGATACCTCGGCTTACAAACACGTTAGCTCACCAACTTTTCGCCTCACAAACATGATATTCACGAGCATATAGCCTTGGCTAACGAACTAGTTTTCGGCGGACGAACCAAACCACACAGTGCCACGGTGGCTGGCGGACTAGTTTTCGGCGGATGAACAATAAACCACACACTCGAACAGCGCCACGGTGGCTGCCGGACTAGATTTCCACAGACCCTTTCTTTTAGTGCAGATGTGGTTTGTTATCGTGTGGAGTACATTTGCTATTATGGGGCCGAAAAAGACCCCACCACAGGCTAGTGTTAAGCCGAAGAGGACACAAACGAAAATTATGGTCGAGCAGAAGAAGAGATAATTGAAAAACACAAGGTGTGCGTTTGTGTGACTTAGTGTCCCAGTACCAGTATGCTAAATTGACCATTGCTGCGTGTGGCTAAGGGTGTTTCTGTGTTGTCTAACCAACAGTCTCAGGCAATAGAAGAGGTTGAAAAACAGCTTGCATGGGACAATGTGAGTGAGAGTATTATCGCCGAAAAAGCACGACAACTTCACTCGGATATCAAGAGGCAACTACATGACCGACCATAACAATGGTAAATAAAATTACTTTATTGTACTGTCGAGTTTATTTCTTTAATTACAATCCAATAGCACATTTATTATACATAAAATAAGGTATATTTTGTGTAGTTTTAAGGCTTAATTAGTCGAAAATTGTTTTATTGGCACCTGGGAACGGATTATTCTAATTTTAATGGTTTCTAATGGGAAATAAATGTTCGGCAGACAAACTTTTCGCCTTATACACTTTCAGGGAACCAATTAAGTTCGCGAGCTGAGGTATCACTGTACTTGCAAGTAATGATAATGATGATAATGGTAATAAATTTCATTTATAAGCGCCTTTCAAAACTCTCAAGGTCACTTTTCAGTCACAGGATTGTTTTTTTCTGTAGGTGAGCAGCGGCAGCCACACACGCCAGCGTTCACTCAACCCAAAAGTAACTCAAATATATAGAAAGCTAGCGAGCCAATAGATAGCTAATAGATAGTTAAATCAGCGTGACTATTGAGACTTTTTATTATGCTAAATTGCTCCTTTCATGACAACGAGACTTTGTATTGATGAATCAAGTTTTCTGTTTTATTAGCTTGAACATATTTCTGGGCAACATATTTGTCAAATTGGTCTCTTTGGATATTCTGTCATTCAAGTCCGTTCTTGGAATCTGCATTGTCTATTGCAGTGATTCCCATTCAGCAAAAAGTCTGAATTTGGCCTATGTATTCTCTTTTTGTGACATGATGTGCTGTTTTTCGAACTTAAAATATGTCTTGATGCAGCAAACGTTTGGAATCACTGGTCTAGTGCACTGTTTCTTTACTCTATGACTTTAGTCTTAACCTCACCTTGGGCCACACCTCCTGAATTTGACATCATAAGACGTTATTGAGCATAGGGGGTCATGATGATGACCATAAGCGCACTCTGGTGACTCTCTCGACAGGCCGGTCAAAATCTAGATGTGTGTTGAAGATCCTGAATGGTGGGTCAGGAATAGCAAGTGAGAAATACAGGGGGTCCTCTGTTCACAAGGGATTTTGGATTGGATTGGATTTGCCTTTATTAGTCTCACAGGAGCTGCTGGAAAGGCAGCCACTCTCGCGGCGCCGTCTTGAAGTCAAAAGAACAAAAAAAAACTAAATAACAAACAATTTTAATGTTAGGAGTAGCGTGCAATGAACTAGAAATGTGCAGTGGCTCAAGAAAAGGTGGTCACGCAGCACAACGGTGCGTGTTCAGTTTATGGCACCTTTTAAAAACTGAAACTGCAATTGCTGAACCTATTTTTTAAATACAATATGTACTGATTTATATAGCGCTTTAACAACAGCTGAAGCTGGAACAAAGCGCTTAAAGGACAAGTTGTGTCTATAATTTGTAAATTCACTTCAAATGACTTCTACTGAGCGTATTTTACAAAGATTCCACGGCATATAGCTATATTTTACGTTTTAAGACTTGCACTGAATATTCAGGAAGTCTTGTTTTCGAGTTGATGACAATGCCTGACGTGACGTCACGTCTGGAACGCCCCTGACCGAGAAAGCGACACACAATGGGTACTTTGTTTGGTCTGAAAACTTCGTGTTGATCCGTGTTGATGGTGAAATTAGAAGGAAAACACATAAGTAACACGATAGTGAATCGACAAGTCATAAGATCTTGAAAAGAACTCTAAAATATATAGGGAAGCCAGAGTCTGAGTTATATGCTCCCTCTTATGAGTACCAGTAAAGAGGCGAGCAGCAGCATTCTGGACCTGCTGGAGACGCTTCATGGAGGATTGGGTGACCCCCAAAGTAAAGCACATTACAATAATCCCTCCGAGATGCGAGAAAGGCATGAATGACTGCTTCAAGGTGCTTATGAGAAAGGAGAGATTTTATTTTAGCCAGTTGCCTAAAATGAAAGAAGCTAAATTTAACAACAGCACCAATTTGTCTGTCAAGTTTAAAGTCACTGTCCAGTTTAAAACCCAAGTGTGAGACTGTTGACTTCAGTCTCATCTACGGGATGAGATGTACATGGGCCACTGGGACCAAACAGTATCACTTCTGTTTTCTTTTCATTGAAGTTCAAGACGTCTTTTGACATCCAGGTTGATATATATATATAAATCTGCATGACTGATTGTCATTGGCTTTATCTATCATCCAAGGTGGCCTTCCTCTACATGTGCACAAGACTCATCGTCAACCTGTCCCAGTCATATATCTCTGTTTACCTCACTAACTCACTAATGCTGCCAAAGGTAAGAGATTTCTTCACGTCTACATGCGATTTCTGTTTGTTTTCGCCCTAATGCGCACCTTGATGTCGAACAGAAATACATCGCCATCATTCCCCTTGTGATGTATGTCAGCGGCTTCGTTAGCTCGCTGACCATGAAGCCAATAAGCAAGCATGTAGGCATCACTGTGAGTATAACAACTTTGCAATCTGTTCGGTTTCATGTTTCTGTGCAATTAATATCTTGACAAAATCATGAAATGCCCCATTTTTCGGGTGTAAATGTGGTTATACACTGAAGAGAAGACATTTGGATCTAATGTGGGTTGAAATAGTCAGTGTGCACCTTCTATATGTACTGACTTTTACTGCGTACGCAGTCACTGAAGAAATAGGAAAGAATCGCTGGTACAATGGCACAACAACCCAGGACACATTCTGCTCCTTGGGCGATTGTCGAGGCCAAAACGCGTAAAACGGTTCACAACTGCTTCACATGAAGCACAACACCATATAACAAAAAAAAAGAGCAGAGCTCGTGAAGAGTTCTAGGAAACAACTGCCAACTACATCTTGGATTGGATTGGATTAGCCTTCATTCGTCTCGAAGGGGAGAAATTTACATTTTACAGCAGCAAAGTTATGAAAGGAAGAGGGAAGGAAAGGAAGAAGTAGAAAAACAAAATACAGGAGCTGCTTTAAAGGCAGTCACTCTCGCGCCGCCATCTTGAAGTCAAAAGAAGAGAAAATCTAAATAGCAAATTATATGACAACACAGACACAGTCATTCAATCTTGAGCACTTTCTGCACCCTTCTTTGTTATATGAAGCAGTTCTAGATAAGAGGATCAAAGCGTCCTTTTCATTAGTGGATTAGGGACATCATGGTGGAATGTGCACGTCTGCTACAAGCTAAATGTTGAAAGCAAACACAAAGCTGTAGCATCCATTGATGAAAAGAGATTGTCTCCTGTCCCACGTAAATCTGCTTCAATTCCAAGCCGCAGACTGTCCAACAGCACCGACCTTTCTGCTGAACAAAGCGGGGCTGTGAAAATGCTGCCCATTACAGGCGCAAAAAAAGCACAATCGCCCCAGAGCTGTCCAGCGATGACAGTCAAATGGCACCGACATTCCTCCCAATCAAAAACAGTGCTGCCGAAAAGGCGCAACCGCTCAGCACAGTCTTCTCCTTGATGAACGCTGTGGCCAAAAATGCTGAAAAACAATCCATATCCATTGCACACAATGTACAACAACACAAAGTGACAAAAGAAAACACAAAAACAACAACAACTAAAAAAAAGCAAGGCTCGTGAGAGGACTTGCTGACGGCTGCCTA
The DNA here is from genome assembly GCF_051943395.1 of Hippocampus bargibanti. Taxonomy (NCBI): domain Eukaryota; kingdom Metazoa; phylum Chordata; class Actinopteri; order Syngnathiformes; family Syngnathidae; genus Hippocampus; species Hippocampus bargibanti. The sequence continues at coordinate 25,320,049 of NC_142740.1, read as the reverse complement.
CTCGGGCGCCATCTTGGACTTCTTCAAAAGGCACCAAAGTATTTACATATATAGGTTAGATAGAAACTTTTAAAAACAACAAAACAAGCCTCAAAACTGAATAGTCAACGATTGTGGAATGAATGCATGATATTTTATGGAGATACACCTTACTTTTCAGATAATGTATTTTGTCGGCTTGCTGCTGGTGCTCGCCTTTGCCCTCTTGGTGATTTTTGACAAGAACATCGGCACAAAAAGCATCTATGGGGCAAGTGTGCTGCTGGGAGCAGGCTCCGCCGTTATCCTGGTCATGTCTCTTACCATGACCGCCAAACTCATCGGGGACCAGACGGTAAGTATGGGGAAGACGTGCCCGCAAGCTGATGAGCAGAATTTGTTCTGCTGAGTCATGGTTGGGCTGTTTACCAATCATATTTTTTTTTGTGGGGTGGGAGTTGTTGGGAGGAGCAGATAATGTTCTTCTTAAACAGTGTTGGCAAACATCTAGAAGTTGAAAACCAAATTAAAAAAAAATGTGATAAATGTTATTATCAAGACCCCCCTAGTCTAAAAAAACACACAGCCAAGACCACAATGGTTTTGTTGGATAGATTACATTCCAGCTGAAATATATCAACTCTAGCCTGGAAATAATAGGATGCGAATCTATCTGAAATGTCTGACCTCTTAACTCATTCACTGCCATTTCGGATTTTTTTTTTCGGGAATTGAAAATATCACAGAGAGCGCCATTCCCGAATTTGTTCGGGTTTTGTTTTTTGGGTGCCGATAAAGCGCTGCCCATGGCCTCTGGATATGTTTTCCACTAGGGGGCAGCATTTCTCTTTCTTCCATTTTAGCACTTTGTTCCAGCTTCAGCTGTTGTTAAAGTTGCTATATAAACTACTATGTATGTATCTCATTGTATTTAGGACAACCACCCTTATTTCAAGCTCAAATAACTCCACATCAGTTTCAACAGTAGTCAAAATGGAACTTTATAGTGCCACTTAGCAGTTTTTTTGACGACGATACTAGTGCAGCGTGTTCTACCGGAAACAAATTCCTTGTGTGTTCTACATACTTGGCAATAAAGATGATTCTGATTCTGATACATATAATTTTAGAATGAACTATTTTTTTCTGATGAAAGAACAGAGTAAGGTTTCTAACGCTGCATTGAATTTTTATGTAGTCCTAAAACTCATTCTGTGGGTCCTGGAATTTCAGTGACAATGACAAAAACCCTGGCACTACAGTGGACACATTTTTGCACGTCTGGCAGTGAATGAGTTAAAATAATACCATAATAATTCAGCCATTGCATTCGACAATCTTCCCCATAGTCAAGGAATTGTAATATAAAAACCTTCCTGTTGTCTCTGCAGTAATGCATGCCAGTCTAAAATTCTATATTCCTATTAGCATATTTTTCCAGTCGTTCCATCTTCCCATGTGGGGGAAAAAAAGGATTAAAAAAAAGCCGATATACAATACATCCTAATTTATATAGCACTTTCAGAACAGCTGCAGGTGTGACAAAGCACTTCACATAATTGGATGTACAGTGATACCTCGGTTTATGAACCTCTTGGCTTACGGACTTTTCGGTTTACGAACGTTAAATTTCTGAAAATTTTACCTTGGCATACAAACTATTTTTCGGGATACACACGGAGCTGCCACAATGAGTGATGTGTCGTTCGCGAACGAGACCGTTCTCCTAACAAAAAAATGGCAGCCGGCTTGTTTTGGTCCTCTATTACCCACCCCCAGCCTTCGGTTAAAGCCACGTGATTGGTCAAGAACGCAGCAGTGAGGGGAGGTGGTTTAAACATTAAAGAGACAGACAGACGACAGAGAGAGAGTGACAAAATGGATAGAAAACAGTGAAATTTGGATTCGTTTCAACTTTGACTTCAAAGGCAGAGTGTTGACTGCAAGGTTAAAATTCCCATCAATCAGGCTCCACAAATAACTCGCACAAGCCATCTGGACACTAGATGCAAAAAGCTATCAACCCAGCTAAACAGAAATCAATTGATGAGGAACTAGATAAAGTTATCGCAGAGAAAGCACTGACAAGAGATCATTCCTCAAGATGGTGAAAGAAGGTTACGTTCCTCATCAAGTGTTTAATTGTGAGGAAACCGGCCACTCCATTCCATCAAGCTATCAACGACCATCACAAAGGTAAATAAAACCACTTTATTATGCAATACAGTTTATTTATTTAATTATAATACCGTAGCACATTTATTATACATAAAATAAAGTATATTTTGTGTAGTTTGTAAGGCTTAGAAAATTAAAAAGTAGAACATTATGTCTTATGGGGACCTGGGAACGGATTCTTCTCATTTTAATGGTTTCCTATGGGAAATTAATTTTTGGGATACACACATTTTGCCTTAGACACTCTGGGAACCAATTAAGTTTGTAAGCCAAGGTATCACTGTACCTTTATTCGTCTCACGGTGGAGAAATTTACATTTCACAGCAGCAATGTTATGAGAGGAAGAGGAAAGGAAAGAAAGAATAGTCAACAAAGCAAAATAATAAACACAAGAGTAACATCTACTCAATCAATAGATTTCCTCCCGTTGTGCTTTGCTGTCATGTCATGTCAATTGTCTGAACTTTTGTGCGTGTGTTTTGTTTGCAGCAAAGTGCAGCTTTTGTTTATGGGGCGATGAGCCTCACGGACAAAGTGGCTAATGGTGTGGGTGTCATAATCATTCAAACTATCAGACCGTGCGGGTAAGCATCTCTGGGTTGCTCACACAGTCATGTCGGGTATTGTGTTTCGTGATATTTTTCTTCAGCGTTTTAAGAAACGAGTTCCCTTATTTGAATGAATTAATTTGGCACATACAAACGGTATCAGTGATATTGAAAATGTAGGTGAAGAAATAAGTTGTACTGTGTATTCAAATGCAGTCCATTCATTTTTAAAGGGAGTGTCGAATTTTATTATTCATTCACAAAACACCATAAATTTTAGTTGTATGGAAATAAAATAAAATAATAAACATATAGCTCACTGTTAGACAATCCCTGACGACACATTTTCTTACAGGCCTAATAAAGCACAAATTTAACAATATTGTCTAATTCTGATCGTAAACCTCACAGAGTTGCAGGTGATATAGTAGCACATTCATTCAAGGACAACTGTTTTATGAAAAAAGAACATTTGCTCTTTCCATTCTGATCAAAAACTGCTTGATCATGTCAAGCCCAGCAGACCATATGATTCACTGCTTTACTCTCATACCATGCTAAAAAGCAGAGATGGGCAATCCGTCCTCCCAGACAGACGCCCATTTTAGGGATGTATGATTGACTAAGAGTTGTTTTTAAAGGACAACCGACACCATTTTTTGTTTCCTAACTGACATCTGAAAAACGTTTTCTAGCATCTAAAATACCCAAAACACGCAGTCGGCTGTTATTAGCCAAATGCAAAACACCAATAAAAATGAGTTAGTGTCCCAAAACTACTTCAAAATGACCTCGGAGATGCCGAGTTTCAGAAGGTCCCGCCCCCTTGTTCGTGACGTCACGCCAGGACGTCTTGCCTTCCTCGAGAATCAAAACAACGGCTTCAGATTCGGAGTAGATGCTTTCTTGTTACTCATCCAATTATGAATATGAGTCAAATAGTTGTGAAGAGGAAAGCATAAATGTTTGCAATCGATTAAAGAAGTCCTCCCGTATCAATTCGAGCCATCAGGACTCCAATGTCGCATCCCAGAAAATGCACAAGATGGTGCCCAAGCTCCGTTGCAAATGGGCTGAATTTGTGTCAACTAGTATCAAATAGTAGTCTTGGTGCAACACACAACGATGCACCGTCGCATTATTTGTGTTTTCCTTCTAATTTCGCCATCAACGTGAAGGTTTCAGACCACATAAAGTACCCAAAATGCATTGTGTGTCGCTTTCTCGGTCAGGGGCGTTCCAGACGTGACTTCACGTCAGGCATCATCATCAACTCGAAAACAAGACTTCCTGAATATTCAGCGCAAGTCTTAAAACGTAAAATATAGCTATATGCCGTGGAATCTTTGTAAAATACGCTCAGTAGAAGTCATTTGAAGTGATTTTACAAATTATGGACACAACTTGACCGGGGGCGTCGGTTGTCCTTTAATCGCTTCCCTCGCAGAAACGAGTATACACGTTTTCCCCAAAAAATCGTTGTTTTTTTTCCGTCGTGGACGAGTATACTAAATCGTACTTTGATAAACCAACTTGTGAGCCATTCTACGTGTGAAACGAGTATTCTCGCGATAGGATAAAGCTGTGGGATTTCAAGGACTTTGTTACGGGACTTACTCCGACAGCCGTTGTCGTTTTAACGGCGTTGTTCGCATCCACATTTACATTAATTTTGTAGCATTTTCAAGCGTTACACCCCAAATGTCTACCCCAACGGATGATAGTGAATACGGACCTTTCCTAGGAAGCTTGAATACTTCCGATAACTGTGCCAGTTCACCGTACGACTGTACTGGTAGAGACTAATCGTTTTGTTGAACAAACTGGGCAGGATTTACAAACTGTTTTCATAGCCAGCCAGCATCAACGATACCATGTAGAACACCAATAAAAATAGTCTGAAAGGGCACGTTTTTAACAAAAAAAATGATCGAGGAAGAGGTCAAAAGCATCAAACTACTTTTGTACGACTCACGCAATCGGCTTTACTTTGCTTTTCATTTCAACATTTCTATTGCAATACTGCCACCTAGTGTACAGTCTGGGAACAACTTAAAAATGTAAACATCGATTGATTATTCAAGATGGAATCGCCAGTGCGACGCGAATATATGGAGTAAAATAAATGCTGTGTGTTGAAGGGAGGCAAATTATTATCCGTAGAACGGTGAATAGTTGCGTTGTGATGCTTTAAACTTATTCACTGCCAGACGTGCAAAAATGTGTCCACTCCAGTGCCGGGGTTTTTGTCATTGTCACTCGAATTCCAGGACCCACATAATATTGAGTTTTAGGACTACATCAATGTTCAATACAGTGTTAGAAACCTTCGACTCTCTTCTTCCATCAGAAATAAAGAGCTAATTTCTAAATTATATGGGCCTGGAGTTATATGAGCTTGAAATAAGGGTGGCTGTCCAAAATACAACGCAACACATACCAATTGGTTTATATAGCGCTTTAACGACAGCTGAATCTGTAATAAAGCGCTAACATGGAAAAGGGGAAATGCTGCTACCTTGTGGAAAAGAAAAACCATTACAGAGGCCACGGCCAGCGCTTTAATGGCACCCAAACATGAAAAAAATCAAAACCCGAACTAATTTGTGCATGGTGCTCTGTTATATTTTCATTTCCCGAATAAATTTGTAAATGGTAGTGAATGAGTTAGTATAACATGTCAAAACAACATACATACAACATAGCAAAACTTTTGACAAAACATGAAACCTATTTTATGATGTTACATTGATTTTTTTTGGGGTGGGGCTCTAATCCACTTGTTTACTATACGTGTGTGCTCAATAGATATAATTTTATATATATAAATAGTTACTTTACTGTCGTAAAAACAGAAGCAAAATGATAGAGGGCAACATTCCATCTAACCCACCGGTGGTGATAATGTGTGTTCAAGATGAATATATTACTTATTGATTATTTTCAAATGGTTACTTTGAGAGGTATTCACTCTTTCTTACCTAAGGATTTTGATTGGGCAAGTAGCCTAACAGATGCCCAACTGACTGATCTTTATGTCTTTACCTCTTTTTCTCATTCACAGTACAGAGGCATGCTGCTCAGAGTGTATTTGGTTCTATCGTTACGTCATAGCAACCGTGACTGGAGGTGTGGGGTTGGCCGCCGCAGTTGGCCTATTAACAATTCTCATCTGGCCACTTAAAATGAGGAAATATGAATGATGGATAATAGGTGCCATTCCTAAATTGTGATTTGTAATTGTGAAACGAAGGGAAAAAAATGCAATGGAGCTTGATTGCATTGGATGCTTGACATCTTTGTGGATATGTCTTAATACAAAATGACATTTACACAACTTTAACTTTGCTTTATTTGTTCTTAAATTATATATTCAGTTTTGAACAGATTGAAAAGGACACTAAACACATTGATGTAGTGCAGTACTGGAGGTTTTTGGTTTACTCTGTGTTTTTATACTGTACAGTACATGTTTGATTACAGAATGCATATAATTCCTTTGTCTGATGTGAAGCATGTGGCATCTATTTTAGATTAAGTCAAATGATGGCCCCTTTGTCAAAGAGCAGCATCAAAACCAGATTAAAAAAATGGGAACACAGTCTCAACAATGCAATCTCAGCATGTGTCTGAATTTTTAGCTCTTCTGACTCATTTTCGCTTGGAAAAAGACAAGAAATAAAAAGTGAAGATCAAATCTCACCATGTGAATTTCATTTTAGTTGACAGTACTTGATAACTTTACAAAGGTGAATACATTGTGTACTCATGGATCTTTTTTCATGTGGAACTTTTGCGAGCTTGATTAAAGTTACCCGCTAAATGAGGAGACGTAACAGAGAGGAGAACCCGGTCATTTCAAAAGAAAAGACCACTCAACTTGTTTAATAAATACAACAGAAAATAAATAATTCATAAATAAATCATTCATTCTTGTGGACCGGTATTGATTGATCCGCAGACCGGGGATTCAAGACCCCTGCGTTTAAGGACATTTCCGTCTGCACTTATCTCCCCCTGCCCATTTGAAACTTATAAACCTATGTTGCATCAGTACTAAAAATTCTACTCAAGTTGAAATTTCTACTACAGTTTGAGTACTTCAGCCACTGCCCAATTGAAAACCGACGTATGGTGGACGCTACAGTAGTGCAATACAATTCACGTGGAATTTATGGATTGTACATAATTTTGTGGCTAATAGTGAGTGTAACGTGCAATTTTCTAATAAATAAATTAAGTAGTTGTCATCATAATATTTTATTTAAATCCACCATCCAGCACAGTGGTCGGGAACCTATGGCTGGCGAGCCATATACTGTATGGCTCTTTTGATGATTGCATCTGACTTACAATTAAAACTAAATACACGTTCTTGCTTTTTCGCTCTTCATTTCCTATTTGGGCTTCAGATGGTGGGAAACGCAATTTTGATTGGCTGATAATGACCAAAGTGGCCGTTGATGTTAAAAGAGCGATTTTGATTGGATGATGCTGACCCAGGTGGCCGTTCAAGTTGAAACATGTAAACCCCCTTTTAAATAAGCCCGACAAGTTAAAAAAAAAAAGACCAGTATCTTACACTTCAGGTTGAATGGACTGCCTTTGTGGAGAGAAAAGGTTCTTATTCTAATTTGCAATGAAACAATACCATCAATGAAATAGTCGTATGCCAGTGGCACTTTGAAAAGCCTCATGCTAACGTTAGCATCAATATACGTCTGAGAGAGCAGAAAGCAAGTGTGGAAGCTAATGATCCGTGTGCAGGGTAGCTAGCAGTAACTACGCGTATGGACCCGGCAAGTTGACTTTTATTCCGATCGTTTGGCTGCATTTTTACCAATCATGAGGAACGGAAAACCATTCATATTAATGGTCAATACTATCCCAAAGTTAAATCATACATTCTGACATTTTGTTGAAAAGTGGCCGCGCGTGCATGTTTGCGTGCCCGCGCGCGTGTAAGCGTGTGGGTGTGTATGTGCGCGCGAGTGTGGCTCTCACTGAAAAACGTTTATAAATATTTTACTTTTATAGCTCTGTGGGTCAAAAAGGTTCTGTATGGTGCTAGATTGACTCTAGCACCATACAGAATACATCTAGTTTTGAATTAAGAAGCGACTGCGGTAAACTCTGGTACCAATGGCGCGAGAACACATGCAAGGTGTTGTGCGGCTGGCCTCAGCACCGCGGACCCGCAGGAAAAGTAGCGGCACTCTACTCCAGACGACTGAGTGAGAGGTATACACTCTTCCGACGTGGAGTCATAATTTTCTTTTTCTTTCATCAAATGACCGTAACTTGAAGAGATTATCTGTAAAAACAACCCAACAAGAGTGATTTGTTCTTTTTTCGCCACGTTTTGTTTTTACTTTGAAGACGCGTGACTGTAATCAAGGACGACCAGAGTTGTTGCTTCCCCCAGTGGTCCTCAGGTAGACGACGACGCGAAATAGGTATCAAAAGTCACTTTGAAATGTACGCTTTACGACCCCATTCAGGCTATTTAAAGTTGTTGTTTTTTCATTCTTGAAGTATATTAAGTTAACCAGTTTGATCAAAGAGCGGAGGCTGTCATCTTGTCAGTTGTGACTATATCAGGCAATTCTTATTGAATTGTTAATACATACTACATAATTCCACCTGGCAAACGTCTTTTTTACACTAACTTTGATTGAGAACTCACGACACCCGACTTACTATATATTTCTTATTGCTGTAGTGTAACCACTCGTAAAATAATTTGACGAATCGGTTGTCTCTTTCATACATGTTAAGTTTCGGTAATCGTCAATTGGGAGATTTTCGTATTGGCGACACTGTGGTGCGTGTTAAAATAATGTGAGCGTTACAAAAGTCTATATTAGGTGTAAATGAAACACAAAATAGCTTTCATTGTTAATTCATACACCCAATTAGTATAAAATGTATTTTTTGTTTACATTTTCTTTTGTTTCACCTAACAAATGAACTGTCTGTATTGTGTCAGTAGTTGCTTTATGAAGTGAGTATTGTGGGAACAATCGGGAGTCTCACAACCAAATCGGGAGACTTAACTAGTATGCTATTTTTTTGGTTCTGTGTGTTTTCAATTGATAGATATGGTTGAATTGTATCGTTTAGTTGTGGGTCCGAGTCCAAAAGAGCTGACGGAATACGTGTAACTTGTGCAAGCGAAAGTCCATCCGTGGTGGCAGCAAATGAGTCGTTCGGTTGGAGTGGCCTTCAGGTTAAAGTTATTTGTTGTCTGTCCCGACTTGACATAAATTCCACCCAGCTACTGTTCGGGCCAGTCTTTTTATTGTGATGACTCTCATACTAGACAAATACAGTGTACGTATCCACACAATATTTATGCAATTGCCCTGCGATTTGCTGGCAACCCGTTCAGGGTGCCCCCGCCCGGTGCCCGAAGACGGCTGGCTGTGATAGGCTCCAACAGTCCCCACGGCCCTAGTGAAGATAAAGCGGTTTGGATCATGAATAAAAATAATTTAAAAAAATGTAATTTTGTTTAATATATCAAATAGGTTTCTCTTGTTGGGAAAATCTTTTGTTGTTGGGTGTTGTTTTGTTGTTGTGTTGTTTGTGGCCTTGATGATTGTAACTAGCGGGCATATTGTCATTGGTCGCCATGAGAATAAAAATATAGTTTATTTGGTCTTGTTCTGTAAAAGTGTTTAACGTTTCTATGTGAACCTTTATATGTGTGTATTTCTTAAAATCGTCTTCAATACTTTATTTATAATGTTTTGTCATTATCACTTCCGCCTCCATGTCATGTGTTTCGATGTACGAGAGTAATCGCTAGAGCGAGACAGAACAAGAGTAACTGCTAGAGAGACAAAACGAGAGTAACTGCTAGAGAGAGACAACGAGTGTATCTACCCCGTATCTACCCGGATGATGCTTCGTACTGATGTCACAAACGTTTATTGTGGAACACCTGGAACACCGTGAAAACTATCAAGGACATTTAAAAACGGCAATTAACATTACAATAAGTTCGACAAGACATACAGTAATTAAGCAAATTGATAACGGACCGTGTGCACCTTATAAACCGAAAGTAGATAAACTTTGACGTAGACTTTAGACTGTCCTCTCTCTCTTGCAGTTACTCTCGTTCTGTCTCTCTAGCAGTTACTCTCGTTATGTCTCTTTTAAGAAAGACTCACATATAAAGGTTCGCATAGAAACGTTAAACACTTTTACAGAACAATAAGACCAAATAAATTATTTTTGTTGTTGTCAAGGTAACCAATGACAATATACCCGCCAGTAACAATGATGAAAGCCTCCTTGCAAAGTTATTTTTTTATTGTGTTCTTTATGAGTTAATTTTGTCAATTACTTGGGTTCTTGCTTTGCTTTCTTCAAACCAGGGGTCACCAAATTGATGCCCACCTGTGAGTCTGTTCTAAAAATAACTGTTCAGTGTGTGACACTCTTTTTTTAGGAATGTTTGAGAAGTGGAAATTTGAAAAAATAAACACTGACAGAGTTTTATAGAAATATAGTGTTGCATATTGATATTTATTTTTACCAACTATGGTAAGAAATCATCATAATCTGTTTCTACTGAAAATTCAGTAGTACGGTAGTAGTATTCTGTCATACAGACACTTACGAACATTAGAGTTAGGAACAACGGTACATACGAACATTTTTGTAGTGACATATGTAGTATTCTCTCCAGTTGTACATGTACATATCTTTATAGAGCCTATATTTTATTAAATGTTTAGTTTTCAGTACAACCCAATGCAAGTTACTTATATAAGCCTTAAACATACTTATATAAATCTTAAAAATACTTCAATAAGCCTTAAATATACATTCCATACAAAATATAGCACTGAAGCAACTTGCGAACAAATTCACCTTATGAACGACCGCTCGGAATATATCTTGTTCGTAAGTTGGGGAGCGTCTGTTAGTTTATATGTCATGTCATATATGTTGAGTTCCCTCACATTGCTCAGGCTATGCTAACCCTCGCTAAAAGACACTTCCGCGGAGTGCACCCACTATTACACCATCTTTCTGTAGACCGGGCTGCAATAGTTCATCAGTGATAGGATGCATATGATATTTATGCGTTATTATTATTGAGACATGATCAGTGTCTAAAAAGGAATCAAATTCATTATCAATAAAAACCATATTAAAGGTACTTTGAAGAAATAATATCAGATGTGCATCAGATTGGTAGCCCTTCGTACTAATCACTACACAAGAAGTAGCTCTCACTTAAAAAGGTTTGTGACCACTGCTGTAGACGGTTTCCCAAAAGCTACATACTCCTTTAGTGAATTTTCTCAATGGTTATTACAACCCACTAAAGCAAAATTGACCAGGGTTAAAAGTTGTTCTCTTTATACTCAAACCAAAACGGCGTTCAAAACCCACGACACAGGACTTTACCATAGTTAGCCTGTTGTATCCCACTGATAGTTTTAATTTAAATATATTTGCAAAAAAGAGTGTTCAGTGATGACGACAAAAAAGTAGTTTAAACAACCTGTTTATACCTGTATTCCCTTCTTTTTGAGTCTTTTGGGGGTGTGGGGACACACACAGAGTCTGTTGTTTGATCCTGCAAGGACACTGCACTGTTTTTTTTTCTTGCCCTGAAACGCTGACTCCATGACAACAGTGTTCCTGTGAGAAGCCTTGACTTTTGGCCCTCCTGCTCCCGAAACAAAGGCAGGCAGTGAGGACAGGGGGGAATGTTAGAGGTTGTAAGGACAGAGAGGAATGAATGAGGGAATGATGGGAGGTTGTCTGCTGTCTGAGATGGAGGCTCTGAGGCGAGACCTGCTCTGCCCCATAGAGAGTGAAGAATTATGGCGGTATAGACTGTGGACTTTGCCAGCAAGCACATCTTTTTGTGTCTTAGCCATTTAATGGCCTTTCGTTTATAATGCCAGACAAGGGCACATTATTATACCAGTACAGTGATACCTTGGTTTACAAACCCCTTGGCTTACGAACCTTTTGGTTCACGAACATTTAATTTATGAAAATTTTACCTAGTAATACGAACTTTTTTTGTGATACACACGGACCTGCCTCAATGAGTGATGTGTCGTTTGCGAACGAGCCCGTTCTTCTAACAACAAAATGGCAGCCGACTGTTTTCCTCCTCTATTCCCCGCCCCCAGTCTTCGGTTAAAGCCACGTGATTGGTCAAGAACGCAGCAGTGAGGGCGTGGGGCATACAGATAGAGTGAAGCCGTTCTCCAAAAAGAAAATGGCTGCCGACTTTTTTGTCCTCTTTTCCCCACCCCCAGTCTTTGGTTAAAGCCACGTGATTTGGTCAATAACGCAGCAGTGAGGGGAGGTGGTTTAAACATTAAAGAGACAGACAGACGACAGTGAGAGAGTTTCAACTTTGATTGTTCGGAGGCAGAGTGTAGACTGCAAGGTTAAAATATCCCATCAATCAGGCTCCACAAACAACCCGCACAAGCCATCTGTACACTTGATGCAAAAAGCTATCAACCTAGCTAAACAGAACACAATTGATGAGGAACTAGATAAAATTATCACAGAGAAAGCACCTACAAGGGATCATTCCTCAAGATGGTGAAAGAAGAAGGCTACGTTCCTCATCAAGTGTTTAATGCTGATGAAAGCGGCCACTCCATTCCATCAAGCCATCAACGACCATCACAAAGATAAATAAAATGACTTTATTATATAGTACAGTTTATTTCTTTAATTATAATACCATAGCACATTTATTATCCATAAAATAAGGTATAGTTTGTGTAGTTTTAAGGCTTAGAAAATTAGAAAGTAGAACATTATGTTTTATGGGGACCTGGGAACGGATTATTGTCATTTTAATGGTTTCCTATGGGAAATTATTTTTTGGGATACAAACTTTTCTCCTTACACACTCTGTCTGGGAACCAATTAAGTTTGTAAGCCAAGGTATCACTGTACTTTGTATTTTCCCCCTACCCTAATACTAAAAGCATAGTTTGGCTGATATTACATTTGGCAAATGGATGCACGAAAACGCTAATTTCGGAAGTCTTACTCTCTCCTGCTGACAAGCCTTGGTGTAAAACAATGGCTATTGTTGAATTGTGGCCTAGCCCCCTTATACGATTTTTAGCACAAGAAAAACAAAACGAGTTAAAGGCGCAATATGTGAACTCTTGAACCGGACAGAGCAGAGAAACTAACTGGTTTGGCTGAGCTCCCTACATGCCCTGGTACAGACATCTCCACACTGGTTCTCATTTTGCTTAGTGAAAGGCCCTAAAAGCTCAGGTCATTCCACTCATAGTTCGTTTTTTTCTGATAGTGGCAAAAAGCAGGTCTGGACTAGTCTGTGAGAAGATTATAAACACTTTCTGACCCCAATAAAACATCATTTACACCAGCTATAAAATACAGTACCATAAAGAAATATTTGCCCATGTCCTGATGTCTGTGTTGTTAGTTCTTTGCATATTTATCACACACAATTTTTTTCAGTTCAAGATGCCAATTTTAATATCACACAGAGACAACAAAATGAAATACAAAATGCAGTTTCTAAATGCCAATTATATTCATTCAGAGACAAAATAAACGTCCCTAGCTACCTGTCTAGATGTGAAAAGTAAATCCCCCCTGAACCTAATAATGGATTGTGCCACCCTTGGCAGCAATAACTGAAATCAAGCGTTTGCGATAATTTTTGAGGAGTCTTCCACATCACTTTAAAGGAAATTTTGGTCCACTTCCTTTCATAACGTTGCTGCTGTGAATAGGGAATTTCTCCAATGTGAGATAAATAAAGGATATCTCATCTCATCTTTGCAGAATTGCTTCAACTGTGCCATATTAATAATAATAATACATTTCATTTATAAGCACCTTTCAAAACTCTCAAAGATGCTTTACAGTCACAAGTTTTTCTGTGAGTAACTCAAATTGAGAGAAAGATAGCTAATAGATAGCCAGCTAGCTATACAGCTAATAGATAGCCAGCTAGCTATACAGCTAATAGATAGCGAGCTAGATAGCTAAAAGATAGCAAATAGATAGATAACTATGTAGCCAGCAAGATAGGTAGCTAGCTAGATAAATAAAAAGAAGCAAAGAGAAAAAAATCAAGAGAAAAGACAAAAAATTTAAATGGGACGAAGGAAAGTTGAGCCAAAGAGTGAAAAAAAGAAGAAAAAAAAGGCAGGTTTGAACAGCGTGACAAAATGGCCGCCGCAGGAAAAAAGGAAGAGCAGCGCCCCCACCAAGAGCTTACTATGTTTGTTCAGGAGTCGGTCGTATTCCAGCGTCAACTTGGCGCTGGAATTACTTCTTAATGGTTTTTTTCACAGATTTCTCCAAGTACCCACAGCCATCAAAGTCAATTATTGACACATTTCTGCTATGAGGCATCATTATGAAGGGACATCACACCCATCGTTTCTCTATCAGTCGTGAACTGTAACTTAGCTCATATCACTACTCTGCTCTTCATCGCTTACACTTGCATTTGACTTTGCTCTGAGTGCTTCTGTTTCATCTCTGTCTGTTTCTTGGCATTTGTAGAAATGTTTGACAAACAGCCCTACGAGAGTCCACCTGTGTACACTCCACCATCCAACAATGGGTTTGGAGTCCAAGGCAGCTTCCATGCTCCTTTGAGTGATTACAACGCTTACCCACCTCCGCCGGGATCTTACTACATTGAGGACAAGCCACAGCACTTCTACAAATGGTTGTCACCTCCAGGGATTGTGAAAGCCATGATGGCCACTGTCATCATCCTGTGTTTGGCCATATTCTCCTGTGTGGCATCCACTCTCATGTGGGAAATGCAGTATGGAAATGGGATGGGAATAGGAATGGGCTATGGCTACGGCGGTGCATATGGAGGAGGCAGCTATGGCTCAGGATATGGTGGCGTCAGCAATTATGGGGGCTATGGCGGCTACTATGGTTCCTACATTTCCCCATACTCAGCCAAAACAGCAATGATTGCCATGTCAGCCATCAACTTCATCGGGGCGTTGACTTTCTTCATTGCCAGTTTCTCCAAAACGACTACCATCCGTAGCAGAAAGTACTTTCTGGTTGTCCTGATTGCCAGTGTCATCATGTCTGTCCTACAGGTAAGACTCAGTCACACGCAGGCAAGGACTCTGACGACCATTGATAAGAAAAGCGAGACTGATGTAAATTGAATGCATTAGATCAGGAGTGTCAAACTCATTACAGGTAACATCCGATTTACATCCGTAAGTCAAAATGGTCATAAGTCGAAATCCATTCAAAATGTAGAATAGAGACTCTGTGCTAAATGACTTGTAAACCACCTGATATAAAGTGATAGTTTTGCATTTTTAATGATATCGACCAAAGGCAACAACGCAGACTATACAGCGCCAAAGACTTTACCTTGATTTTAGCACAACAGCGGCGATCTAACTACTGTAATTGGTATGAGGAGTTGGGTTCTAAAATTGCTCCATGCAGACGGCACCTTGATCATAATCCAATGATATCTCAGTTTACGATCTTAATTAGTTCCCAGAAAGTGTGTGTAAGGCGAAAAGTTAGTCTTCCAAACATTTATTTCCCAAAAGAAACCATTAAAAATTACAATAATCCATTCCCAGGTCCATTAGAATAATCCGTTCCCAGGTGCCACAAAACATAAATTTCTACTACATAAGCCTTAAAACTAAACAAAATATACCTTATTTTATGTATAATAAATGTACTATTGGATACTATTTAAAGAAATAAACTACTGTATAATAAAGTCATTTTATTTACCTTTGAGATGGCCGTTGGTGTAGTTGCCTCTTGATGATATCCGAATGAAGATAATACCCTCACTCACAATGTCCCCTGCTAGCTGCTTTTCGTTAATCCAAATCAACAGAAGTTTTTCAACCTTTTCTATTGCCTGAGACCGTTGCTTAGACAACATAGCCACACATGGCAATTTTCAACTTAGCATACTGGTACTGGGATGCTAAATCACACAAACGCACACTTCATTCGTGTTTTTCGTTGATCTCCTTCTTCTGCTCGACCGTAATTTTGTTTTGTTTTATGTTCGGCTTAACATCTTTATCTTTTTCGGTCCCATAATAAAAAAGTACTCGACTCGATAACAAACCACGTCTGCACTCAAAGAAAGGGGGTGTGAAAAACTAGTCCGTTGTTCGGCCATGTGGTTTGGTGTTCATCCGCCAAAACTAGTCCGCCAGCCACTGTGGCGCTGTCTGGTTTGGTTCGTCCGCCGAAAACGAGTTTGTATGCCAAGATTATATTCTCACGAATTTAATGTTCGTCAGGCGAAATGTTCGTGAGCTCAAGCATTCGTAAACTGAGGTATCACTGTATATTAACGTGACGTGAACTTGTACACCAAAAGAACAACTGATTGAGACTTAATAAATATAAATATCTCTTGTGTTCCCTTCAGTTTTCACTCAGATGATTTTCATGTCCTACATTAGGTTTTCAGCCACAGGATCTCTACAATAATAACATAATAAAATGTTTTCTGTCAGAATAAAGTTGATGGCGGTGTGAGATGTTTTTTTTCTCCGCTTAATCCAACAGTAGTAAACATGGCATAATGGTTGACGTTGTATGTTTTAGGGCATCATAAACATTGTGTATATAGTTGGAGTAAACCCCATGGCCCAGGGTACATCCAATGTGATGTACAACCCCATGCTCATGATGTGTCAGAGCCTCTACCAGACTGGCTATTCTCAGATGGGAGGTGTGGGAAGCTTCCCGATATACAACCAGTACCTCTACCATTACTGTTTTGTGGACCCTCAAGAGGTTTGTGTTTCTTTTTTTTCCTTTTCTAATTTGCTTTAGGTATGTTTGTTTTTTGTGATACTTACCTTTCAGTGACGTGCAGTCAGTGGAGGCAGGTGAGGCAGTGCCTCAACTGTCATCATGGAAATAAAATAAACAGATGTATTTACTGATTTGTACTTTAAAGTTCTTGTCCATTTAACTTCACCATTTTAGGATTTTTTTCAAAATCGCTGAATTTTCACATTTACCGTTCAAATACTAAGTAGAGACGAGCGGTGACGTCATTGATGACGTCAGTGCCTCACCAGCCATGAACCTCACCGCACATCACTGTTACCTTTTTTTGGTATAGTGGGGGGCAACTGTTTGCAACTTGTAATAAAATATGTAGACACAGCTGTAATTTCATCTGTGCTGCAGGTCAAGCACATTAGCATATTTGACAATAAAGCTGACTTTGACATTTTCTTTGTATTTGTACATTTATATCAAGTCATGCGCTCTTCGCGGTACATCTTATCTGTGAAACCTTCAGATTTGACTCCCATGTCCCTGATTTTGTAGGGAGTCGCCATGGTGTGTGGATTCCTGATGGTGATCGCTCTGGCTGTCGCCGCGTTCTATGCAAACAAAACTAGAGGGAAGATCTGGCGCTATGGCAAGCCCAATATTTTTTGGGACGAGCCTATTGTTGGTGGGAAGCCATCGGAGGGCAGAGATGTCGAGGAATGGGTAAGAGACAAGAGCATAGTGGCATAAACCATGAATTTATGACTACAAATCATATGTGACCCTTAATTGACCCAGAGGTTTTAACTTCTTTAGCCGTCGTCAAGGGAATGGGGTCACAGATTTTAATCTACATTGATGGAATGTTAACATTAATCATTTTCCTATGACAAGTAGATGAAGTAAAAAAATGTTTGACTTCTGCTCCCCAAAGTGTGACAGATTAGTCTCATTTGAGTTTAACAATGCAAAGTGACAAAGTACCGGTAGTTGTTTTATCACCATTTCTAAAATAATCTGAGACTTTGGTTTGTGATCTGCTGTCATGCCTGTTATGATTGTAACATTTTCAGTTTTTCCTCTGGTGGCTGACATGGTTCACTCTCATGGCTGTTGGTGCTCAGTGAATGTTTGTTCATGGTCTACTGCCCGGTTTCACTCAGATTAATAATTAGCTAACTGAGAAGATAGTAAGCAAGTAGGTGCTCTTTACAGAGTTTTCTAAACGTCAACAACACTCGTAGTCTCATACCTGAAATGGGGATTGATGATTGACTTGATGTGGCACTATTCAAGTAATATCTTTCCTAGTTTGAATGGCAACGAGGGCTCTTTGAATGCTTTGACACTGCTTCTCAGGTCGGACATTTTAACTCATTCACTGCCATTCCCGAATTTATTCGGGAATTGAAAATAATAAATCGGGCGCCATTACCGAATTTGTTCAGGTTTTGGTTTTTCTCATTTGGGTGCCAATAAAACGCTGGCCAGACCTCTGGCAATGTTTTGCCCTTCCACAAGGGGGCAGCATTTCCAATTTTCTCCGTATTAGTGCTTTGTTCCAAGTTCAGCTGTTGTTAAAGCACTATATAACCCAATATGTATGTATTGCATTGTATTTTGGACAGCAGACCTCATTTCAAGCTCATATAACTCCAGACCCATCTAATTTAGAAATTAACTATTTTTTCTGATGGTTCTAAGGTTTTCTAACGTTGTATTGAATGTTTATGCTATGGCTATGTTGAAAAGTTCACATTTGAAAGTTCTTTGAAGTAATTTAGTTTGTGTTTTAACAGTAATGCTTTCCACCATCATTTAGGTTGGGACATACCCATGTGACATACTAATACTGTCGATATACCGGGGACTCCAAAAACAAACTTTCCACAGAAATCTTTTTTTTAAAGCGCTATATAAATCAAGATTGTGTTGTATTGTATTAAAACATTTTGCTGACTATTTTTAAGCCTGTTCATCTGAACAAAAGGTACAGTATTACAGATGTGTTTAGATGTCTACAGTGTGCAAAGGTTCCAAATTATTCAATGAATTATTGCCTCAGCACCTCTTACACCATATCATCTATGATGGTAATGTTATTTTGTGATATCTCTGTATATTCTTTCCTAGTTTTTGCACCACGTGGCACACAGTTAGTCATCAGACTTGATTTGAAACTGGACCAACTCACAGAGGATGACCTCACACACTGGCTTTATTCTCCTCTGCTTGAGCCCCTTTGTATTTCATTGATGAGGTCATTGGTGGTGTCAGTGTGCTGGCAAGACAGATATTGGATGTGGCTGGTCTTCAACTGATATTCAAACATACAAATACATTATTATAGTTGGTTGGGATATTTATAGCTTTATTTTTAGTTTTCTGTAATACTTGACTTAGGTTTGGTTATTGTGCCTTGTAGATGTCTCACATAAAATTCCTGAATGCTAAGATGTAATCTTAATTGAAGTATCATTTTTAAAATGGTGTTGCTGAGATAAACACGCCAGATTTATGTGCGTGGCATTATTTCCTCCTCACTGACGGTTTCAATGTGCGTTTCATTGGTTGTTTGTCTGTACTTGTACCTTGTGACTTGACTTGGAATAGGCTCGAGCAACTCCCCACGACCCTGTTCGGGATATGTAGTGTTGAAAATTGATGGATTTTTAAAATGTCCATGTGTTTTCAGAAAAAAAAAAATCCAACTCTAGATTAATTTGCTAAAACAGCTCTCTCTCACACTTCTCTGCTGTGCCTTGTGCTGTATGTGCTCTACTCCCAATCTAGGAATCCATCAATACACCAGTTTTACTTTATTTCTTTATTTCAATACACTCGATGGCTGACTGTTTTTTAAACCGATCTTGCAGTCATATTCATCATGGCAGCACTTGTTTAGTTCTGCTCAGTCAGAGGGCATTTTTGGGATTTTTGCATGAGGGGTGCCCTTCAAATATATTTCTCATACAAGGCAGGAGGCTGTTCTTGACCTGACTACTTCACAGACTCTGTTTATTATTTTGGGGGAATGGGCTGATAACGGCTTCTTTCCAAATCTGAGAAATTTCCTATATGTTTAGAAATAATATAATGGTTTCATAAGAGTTGCATTTTTGGTTATTATGCAAAGGATGATCATAAAAAAACTAAGCAACAGTATGAAAATTAAACAACATTTAAATCCCATAGATTATAGTCACACCACACTGTGAAAAATGTACAGATGTCGTGCATTGCAACCATACTCATCTCATAATCATTACTACAACGACAGAAAGAGCGACTGGTAGGCCACAATGTCCTTAGTTCAGGATCTTTGAGTGTAAAAATAGTGATAAAAGAAAATGCATTTGGAAGGCCAACATCGTTTACTCCAGATACCCAGCCAGATACATATGTCATGGAAAGAAATCATCTGTTCATTTAGAATTGTATTTGAGCAGTTTGGACAATGGTTGAGTTCACTTAACTGCAGTTGCGGGCCGTGAATTTCATCGCTAGGCCTTCAGTAGTGCTACGTCTGAATCAATCCAGACGGAAAAGTGTGGTGTGATTTACTGCAAGTCCACTAGGGGTTGCCGTTAGCCAGGAAATTACTGGCTGACCTTTCTTCATGACAATAATAATAATAATAATAATAATAATAATAATACATTTCATTTATAAGCGCCTTTCAAAACTCTCAAGGACACTTTACAGTCACAGGATAGTTTTGTCAATTTTTTTCTTGATAAGTCTGTCTTGAAAATGGCTTTACTAGTACATCTCCAACCAAATCAATTTCTGTTCCTCCTTCAGCCATTGTGGGTTGACAAAACTGCTTAATTGATTAAATCAACACAATGTATTTACTTATGCAGCTCGCTCCCGATACAGTATGCTAGCTCTGGCCAGTATGCTCTTATGACTAGTGGCTAGTGATACTCTGTTTGGCGAGTGACTAGCCAATCATAGTCTGTGAAAACTCTGACGTTTCCAGAACCTTCCAGCAGGGCCTGCTTGGGTTGCCAACTCGAAATCTGATTGGTTAAAGCATAGGTGTCAAAGTCAAGGCCCGCGGGCCAAATCCGGCCCGCCACATCATTTTTTTCGGCCCGCGAAAGCAAATCAAACTTGTTAAATTCCATGATGATTGCTAAATTCTGAGACAAAATGTCATATTTTTGGATGTCAACCACAATAAAAGTCATTATTCTTGACTTCAGATTTGAAAACGAGTTATTCATTAATTTGCTGTGTGCTCTATATGTAATATTTGAAGGGATTTAAACATTCGAATGGGTTCCCCAAATTCATAACGGCCCTCGAGAGGAAACCATAACTACAATGTGGCCCGCGGCAAAAAATGACTTTGACACCCCTGGGTTAAAGCAACAATTTCATTGACACTTATTTTATGCTCCATGGCCTGCAGAACTGATTGTGATGGCGTCCAGGTAGATATGTGACCTTGGTAAGAAATGATGGCTGAAAGGTGATTGGTTAAATGCTTACATACGAAAACACACATCTAGAAGCAGTGCAACGGGGAAAAGTAATGAAAGGAAGCGGAAAGACAATTTGGAATTATATAATTCATGGACAAAATATAATTCACATCAGTCCGTGATTCAGATATTTTTAGGCCAACACAGAAGGCTTTGCAGATCTTGACAGTCCGCCACTGACTCAAGATGAGTGAACCAAGCATGAAACCTCCAACAGCAGTGAGTAGCTGCAACATGCTGCCCAATTTTGCGCCTGAGTGCTCTCCTCAACATGGAGCACTAATTACCTATCTGCGATTTCGTGGGCTGTTTGGACAATAAAAGTCCATGTTGTTGTTCATAGGACGTTTGCGGATGACAAATTTCACCGTTAGAAGATAACAACCAAAGGGGTTGTTCAGCATAGAGGTGAACACACGTTTCAAGCAGGATGTCAGTTCGAAAAGAAACTTGGGTTTACAGTCTTTGGGAATGTCATGTTTATGTTTTTCCATTTGTTTTGCCTTCCTGTGTAGGTGAACAATGTGGAGGAAAACCGTAGTGTTCAGGATGCCCCAACCCTACTGGTGTCCGAGAAAGGAGGTGGTCTCCTCAATGCTTCAGTGAACAGTGTTATCTCCTATCCCCCGACGCAGATGGACAGCAGCTCTCTCAATGGGAACACCCACGACAACGAGTGGGTCCATTGCTCAGATTTTCTCTCCTCCACCATGTGACTAGTAATGTGAAGTCTACTCTGTTTTGAAAAAAAAAAGAGAAAACATATTGCCCAACCCACGGAATGAGCTGTGGCTCTGACCTCTGAACCAGTGTGGGATTACTTTTCTCTTGTTTTTCGCTCATGTTTATTGATTTTTGTTCTGGTGGCCATTTTACAACTAGTTCAGTGATAGTCTATGGCACATATCTTTTGCGTAGCCTTTATGATGTCAATGCTGAAGTTCACAAGCCACGATGACTGTAAACTTCAGTCAGTTAGTAGTTGGCGTGTCCCTCACGCAAAATAAACATTGACTTCATGTTATTGACGTTGTTTCACGGTTACATTTGGATTCCTTTATGAATCAGTTGGAAACCCACAAAATCGACCATGTTTCCTGCTTATGTTATGAAAACAATTGCAAGTACTTCCCAATCTGGAGGACCCCCTACAAGGTGCAATAGCTTATATTATTAGCGTATGACCTCTTATAAACCTTTGCATGAACGATCTTTTAGATTCATTGGTTTTAGTTGACTCATATGGTACCATTTCTTTGGACGCTGCAGTTCAAAAGGGGCAAGACAACAGACAAGTCAGCCTGCCATTTTTCAATTCAAGTGTTTTCACTGTTTTGATTTTATACTTTACTCAGTCTGACCCTTGTCCACTTAAGTGTTCCGGTTGACTTTCATGATATGATGAAATAGCCTGCATTTATTTATTTATATAAAGGAGGTGCCGGTTGGGACCATTTGTAACTATTTATTCTTCAAACACAACTCTTAGTCATTCACTGCAAGACGCTGTGCAAAAACGTGTCCACTCCATTGCCAGGGTTTTTGTCATTTTCACTCAAATTCCAGGACCCACAGAATATTGAGTTTTGGACTACATAATAATAATAAATGTAATTTCTAAGCACCTTTTAAAAACTCTCAAGGGCACTTTACAGTCACAGGATATGTTTTTTTTTGTGGGTGTGCAACGGCAGTCACATGCCCCAGCGTTCACTCAACTCGGAAGGAACTCATATAGATATAAAGCTAGCTAGCTAATGAATAGCTAATAGATGGCTAATAGTTTTCTAGCTAACTATCTAGCTATATAGCTAAACATTCAATACAGCGTAAGAAACCTTAGACTCTCTTCTTTCATCAGAAAAAAAGACTTATTTCCTAAATTACATGGGTCTGGAGTTATCTGAGCTTGAAACAGGGGCAGCTGAATAATAATAATAATAATAATAATAATAATACATTCCATTTATAAGCGCCTTTCACACAAAGCATACATATTGATTTTTATAGCACTTTAAGAACAGCTGAAGCTGTAACAAAGCACTAATATGAACAAAAGGCAAACGCTGCTCCCTCGTGGAAGGGAAAAACATTGCCGGAGGTCTGACCGGTGCTTTATCGGCGGCACCACCACAAGAAAAAAAACAAAACTGCTCTATTAGCTACATAGCTATCAGTGACTAGCTATCTATTAGCTATCTGTTAGCTAGCTAGCTCGCTTTCTATCTATTTAAATTACTTCCGGGTTGAGTGAACGCTGGCGCGTGTAGCAGGTGCTGCTCACCCACAGAAAAACTTATCATGTGACTGTCCACTGACCTTGATAGTTTTGAAAGGCGCTTATAAATTAAATGCATTATTATTAACATGGAAAAAAGGGAAATGCTGCCCCGTCGTGAAAGGGAAAAAACATTGCCAGAGGTCTGACCGGCATTTTATCGGCACCCCCTGTAAGAAAAACCAAAAACCGAACACATTCGGGAATGGCGCTCCATGTCACACTTTTCAATTTCCTGGCAGCGAATTAGTTAACAATTATTTTCTTCTCTCTTTGTGATCGACCCAAAAGATACTCCGAGAGGATGCCCTATCAAGCATCAAAGGCCCTATCCCATGGGAGGACCAGCTCCACTCCATCGGAGGAGACTGGCGGGGGCCGTAAACCCTCCGCTAACAGGGCCAAGCGACACAGACGTAACCCTGACATGGACGAATCCCAATATGACACAGAGTACACCACAGGAGCAGAGACGGGCAACGAGCTCGATATGGAAGAGTGGGAGAGGTGAGCCAAGAGCCGCCATTGTCACACGGTCAAGATTAGCTAGCTATATTGCTAATAGCTAGCTCTCTAGCTAATAGCTAGCACACTAGCTAGATAGCTAATATGTTTCCTGACCCGTCCAGTTGCAAATGGCTGAAGAGTTGCTAGCGTGCCCAGATAAAAAGGCTAATGTCAATCAAAAGAGCTGTCTGTTGCCATGGTAATCACTATATTAAATCTGGACACAAGAAATGCACAATATAAAAAAATGCATTTTTGGAAAAAGCATAAAATATCATCAAGGTAAGTAGGGCACATATAGTTTAAGTCTTTTTTTTTGGGGGGGGGCGTGTGGCTGCCACTGCTCACCCACAGAGAAAACATGTCCCTTGACTTAAGAGTTTTGAAAGGCGCTTAGAAATGAAATGGATTCTTATTATTACTACTATATTTTCCGGTGTATAAGGTGCACCAGAGTATAAGGCACACCCACAATGAATGGTGTATTTTCAAACTTTCCACTTACAGACAGTCCCCTACTTACGAACACTTCGAGTTACGAACAACGGTACATATGAACATTTTTTAAGTGACATATGTAGTACAGCTAGCTCACCCGCAGAAAAAATATCCTGTGACTGTAAAGTGTCCTTGAGAGTTTTGAAAGGCGCTTATAAACAAAATGTATTTTTATTATTATTAGAGAGGTACAGATGACCTTCACCCAGAGAACATTGTGGAGATTGCAGATTTTCCTGCTCTCTCATGACCAGGCCTCAATTCTTCACTTGGAATAAATGAGAGTTGGATTAGAAAAGAAACATCTGCTTATAAGCACTCCGCAGCTGTAATATTTATTTGCACAGTAACAGATGGATATAGATGAGCGTTTTTTTTTTACTTTTTGTGGCGCATAAAAAGCCGCACTCTCCTCTATTTGCCATCCTTTGTTGAGGATTAGTTAAACTCGTGAGGCATGAGGGAACTCGGTCAAAGGTACAAAGCAGTTCATGTTATTATTTATCCTGTGCATAGCCTTCAAATAGATATTCTCTCTCTCTCTCTCTCTCTCTCTCTCTCTCTCTCTCTCTCTCTCTCTCTCTCTCTCTCTCTCTCACACACACACCTTTTTTCAGGTCTACCACAAATACTTCCTGTAGATCAGTGCTTCTCAATTATTTTATGTCATTTCAGTCACGACTGTAGTATTATTTATCTATAACATTTTTATAAGTACACCACTGAATAACACTATTCTTATTAACATACAAAAGAATAAAAACGAAATAAATATGGACCAATTTGCAACAATATATTGCTTTTTCAGTCGCAACAGAAATTCAAAATAATCTTAAATCCGCAAAACTAAGCATTTTTTGACTGACCAAACCATATTGGATTGGATTAGCATTTATTCGTCTCGCAGTGGAGAAATGTAAAAAAGTTATGTATGGGAAGAAAGGAAAGGAAGACGTAGAAAAATAAAATACAGGAGCTGCTGCAAAGGCAGCCACTCTCGCTTCGCCATCTTGAAGTCAAATGAACAAAAAATAATAAGACTAATATGACAACACAAAGACAGTCATTCAAGCTTAAGTACTTTCTGCACCCTCTGTTGTATGAAGCAGTTCTTAATGAAAGAGGAGATGATCAAAGCATCCTTTTCACCAGTGGATCAGGGATGTCATGGTGAAATGTTCACATCTGCTATAAGCTAAATGTTGAAAGCAAACGCGAAGTTATAGCATCTGTTGACGAAAGAGATTGTCTCACATTTCCTGTCCCACGTAAATCCGCTTCAATTTCAAGCCGCGACAGTTCCACATACGCATTGGCGCTCTGCCCTGACGCTCCTTTCTTTTCATCGCGGGCTCCTCAAGACATGCATCCATCCAGCCGCAGACTGTCTAACAATACCGAATTTTCGTTGAACATAGCGGGGCTGTGAAAATGCTGAAATTCCTCCCAATCAAAAACCGTGCTGGCATATTCAAGCCCCATTATTTGAGAAGCACTGCTTTCGATGAAAGTAAAATACCTTCTGTCTTTCCTCCCAGCGTGTACCCTGACATTACATCAGATGAACAGCGTCACAACTACAAGTCCGAGTTTGATGCTGACCTCAGGGAATACAAGCGCATGTGTGCAGACATGGATAACATCAACGATCAGCTCAACAAACTCAGCAGGCAATTGGACACACTGGATGACAACTCTGCTATATACCAGGTGAGACAGGAAAAAGAAACAGGACATAAATATGTTATTGGTTGGAGAAAATTGGACTAAAAATGTATAAACGGGCAATATTGGACACGTTTTTACCTACATATTGACTGCTAATGATGAAAAGAAGCATCCCTAGAACAGCGTTATACGTTTTTGTGATGTGACACAGAGTATCTTTTTTTTCAGGGTGTAGCAGAGGAATATAATCAGCTGAAAGACTTTAAACGGGTGAGTAAGTAATTTTAATTTGTGCGGAAATTATTCAGTTGGTCTTTATTCTCATGAGAGAAGTAATTTGATTAACTCATTCACTGCCAGATGTGCAAAAAATGTGTCCATTCCAGTGCCAGGGTTTTTGTCTCTGTCACTCGAATTCCAGGAACCACAGAATATTTAGTTTTTGGACTATATAAACATTAAATGGAGCATCAGAAACCTTAGACTCTCTTTCATCAGAAAAAGAGTTAATTCTTAAATGATATGGCGCTGGAGTTATATGAGCTAGAAATGAGGGTAGCTGTCCAAAAGACAATGCATTACATACATATTGGTTCATATAGCGCTTTAAAAACAGCGGAAGCTGGAACAAAGTGCTAACATAGAAAAAAAATGGAAATGCTGCCCCCATGTGGAAGAGAAAAAAAACATTGTCAGAGGTCTGGCCAGCGCGTTATAGGCATCTTAGCTTGAAAAAAAAACTCAAATTTGGGAAGGCCGTTCTACGTCATATTTTCAATTCCCGAATAAATTTGCGAATGGCAGCGAATGCGTTAACAAAGCAGATGGCGCAGCGAGAGTGGCTGCCTTTACAGCAGGTCTTGTATTTAGTTTTTTCTACTTCTTTCTTTCCTCTTACTTTCATCACTTTGCTGCTGTGAAATGTCAATTTCTCCACTGCAAGACAAATAAAGGCTAATCCAATGTTTTGATGATACACTGAAAGAAGTCTGACTGATTAGCACGTCCATCATACAATACAGAGGTGCCCCCCCCCCAGTGTGGGGGTTGCATTTTCTGCCTGCATGGGTTTTACCCCGGGTACTCCGGTTTCCTCTCACATTCTAAAAACATGCTTGGTGGGTTAATTGACAACGTAAAATGTCAATAGGTGGCATTGTGAGTATAAATGGTTATTCAAATATGTATGGCATGTTTGTTTGGCCATTCACATTTCAACGCAGCAAGCCGTCTTCAACGTATTAAATTGGTCAATATCCAAAATGGACCCCAGATTTTTCAGATATTGTAAATAGTGTATCATTTTCATTCCACTTCACAATCATGTCCGACTTTGTTTTTGTGTCTATCACATTGTAACAAAATCTATTCAAGGATGCGATTGTCAAGCCACCAGAGTTTGTTTTCGTTTCATTTGAGGAAAAACGTATTTTCTCCTTTAGTTGCCATTTTGTGGGATGCTCTCGTCCATCTTCTTAAAGGACAACCGACGCCTCCGGACAAGTTCTGTCCATAATTTGTAAAATCACTTCAAATGACTTCTTCTGAGCGTATTTTACAAAGATTCCACGGCATAAAGCTATATTTTACGTTTTAAGACTCGCGCTGAATATTCAGGAAGTCTTATTTTCGAGTTGATGACGATGCCTGACGTCAAGTCAGGAACGCCCCTGACCGAGAAAGCGACACACAATGCATTTTGGGTACTTTGTTTGGTCTGAAAACTGCGTTGATCCATGTTGATGGCGAAATTAGAAGGAAAATACATAAATATTGCGATGGTGAATGTGTTGCACCAAGACTACTATTTGATACTAGTTGACACAAATTCCCAGCAGACAATTCAGCCCATTTCCAACGGAGCTTGTGCGCCATCTTGTGCATTTTCTGGGAGCTACATTAGAGTCATGACGCCTCAAAATGAGACAGAAGGACTTCTTTAATCGATTGCAAACATTTATGCTTTCCTCTTCAGAACTATTTGAATCATATTCATAAATGGATGAGTAACAAGAAAGCATCTTCTCCAAATCTGAAGCCATTGTTTTGATTCTAGAGCAAGGCACGATGTCCTGGCGTGATGTCACGAACAAGGGGGTGGAACCTTCTGAAACTCGTCATCTCCGGGGTCATTTTGAAGTAGTTTTGGGACACTTTAACTCATTTTTATTGGTGTTTTGCATTTGACTAAAAATATCAGCTTGCGTGTTTTGGATATTTTAGATGCTATAAAACGTTTTTCTGATGTCAGTTTGGAAACAAAAAAATGGTGTCGGTTGTCCTTTAAATGAACTTGAACAATAAACGTTCCTGTTACTTTTCAGACACCAGAGTACCAGTCAAAGAAGAAAGAGTGTCGCAGGCTGAGACACAAACTCTTCCACATCAAGCGCATGGTGAAAAACTATGACAAGAGCCACTCATAGACTTTACGCCATCTTGAAACCACTCTGCAACCACTCCAAAATGCATTGCTCACTCTCTGCTCTGCTTGGACCAGTTACTAGCTTACTGGAACGGACACTGACAATGTTCTCTGTTCTCGAGAAGAACATGCTTGCATACAGGGAAAATATGAGATGTTGTCATGGTGTCATAATAATAATCTACAATACCATTTTGCTATGATTTTATGCTAGTCGTTTATGTAAAGGAAGCAGACGAATGAAGCTTTTATGCATGCCTGACATGGACTAGAAAATATGCAACAATACTGTGGAGGACATGTCACTTTTTAAGCTTCGCTATGGTAATATTTTTTCCAACTTGTTATTTCTTATTAACTCATTCACTGCCATTTATTCGGGAATTGAGAATATGACATGGAGTGCCGTTCCCGAATTTATTTGGATTTTGGATTTTCTTCCGGGGCGTGCCGATAAATAATAATAATACATTAAAGTGCTGGTCAGACCTCTGGCAATGTTGTTTCCCTTCCCTTGTGCAGGTGCCCTCATTTCAAGCTCAGATAACTCCAGACCTATATGACTTAGGAAAGAAGTGAGTCTAATGTTTCTTAGATTGCATTGAATGTTTATGTAGTCCAAAAACGCCGATATTCTGTGGGTCCTGTAATTTTGAGTGACAATAACAAAAACCCCGGCCCGGCACTGGAGTGGACACATTTTTGCACGTCTGGCAGTGAATGAGTTAAGTAGGATGCTGAATACCAGAAATAGTGACACCCGAAGAATAAGGGGGGGGGGGGGGGGGGGGGGGGGGGGGGGGCATTTTTGACCACTTGTTGTACTGTAAATAATCTCTATATCTCCTTTTTTTTATTCCCCGTGAGTATTTCTGTGATGATTTGTGTGTTTATGCTCTGCAGGAGTCAAACGAACAACTGTAAGTACAGTGATACCTCATTTTACGAACCCCTTGGCTTACGAACTTTTCGGTTTACAAACATTACATTTATGAACATTTTACCTTGGCATACAAACTTTTTCATACACAGAGCTACCTCAATGAGTGATGTGTCGTTCGCGAAGGAGCCCGTTCTTCTTACAACAAAATGGCAGCCGACTGTTTTTGTCCTCTATTCCCCACCCCAGTCTTCAGTTAAAGCCACGTGATTGGTCAAGAACGCAGCAGTGAGGGGAGGTGGTTTAAACATTAAAAAGACAGACAGATGACAGTGAGAGAGTTTCAACTTTGATAGTTCAAAGGCAGAGTGTAGACTGCAAGGTTAAAATTCGCATCAATAAGGCTCCACAAATAACCAGCACAAGCCATCTGTACACTTGATGAAAAAAGCTATCAACCCAGCTAAACATAACACAATTGATGAGGAACTAGATAAAATTATCACAGAGAAAGCACCTACAAGGGATCATTCCTCAAGATGGTGAAAGAAGGTTACGTTCCTCATCAAATATTTAATGCTGATGAAACCGGCCACTCCATTCCATCAAGCCATCAACGACCATCACAAAGGTAAATAAAATGACTTTATTATATAGTACAATTTATTCATTTAATTATAATACCGTAGCACATTATACATAAAATAATGTATATTTTGTGTAGTTTTATTGCTTAGAAAATTATGTTTTATGGGGACCTGGGAACGGATTATTCTCATTTTAATGGTTTCCTATGGGAAATTAATTTTTGGGATATAGACTTTGCCTTACACACTGTCTGGGAACCAATTAAGTTTGTAAGCCAAGGTATCACTGTACGGTACTTCATTGAATTTGGATATCATAAATGAATTGCCCTTAGAATTATAACAATTTCTAAGAAGAACAATGCCGCTATTAAACTATGCAAATAATTATGTAAAGTTACTTCAAGGCCCATTAAAAAAATAATACATACGGATCAATATATGATGCATAATATTACAATCAATTCTGGTGTGATTTTTTTTAATGCTTTTCAAGAACATCGTTGTCTCTCTGATAAACATTTTATGAACCATTTATTTTTATATGAATTTTTAAAAGCTATGACTAAGCTATTATAACTGACGAAAGGATTGAATT
Source organism: Hippocampus bargibanti (assembly GCF_051943395.1). Taxonomy (NCBI): domain Eukaryota; kingdom Metazoa; phylum Chordata; class Actinopteri; order Syngnathiformes; family Syngnathidae; genus Hippocampus; species Hippocampus bargibanti. The sequence continues at coordinate 25,289,606 of NC_142740.1, read as the reverse complement.
CATAAAATAATAAATATTTCTAATTCTTTCAAATATCAGAGGGCAGTAATTGTGCATTTCAGCAAATCTTTTACTCAACAGAGCCTGTATGACACTGGTAGCTTGCATAGCTCTCTACATTTTCAGCACCTCATTGTCACTGATCTCGAGAGGTAAATACATACCACGATACAAACCCTCTGCCAGTCGGTAGGAAGTAAAGTCATTTGTATTTTCAAAACTACAAAGTTAATGTTTGTAGAATATAAGAAAATCTGTTTTTTTTCAAAGGCTGATAAACTGGCTGTTATCCACCTCGGTGTGCATCCACGCTGTCCAAAACATAGCCACACAAGCATTTTTTTTTTAATTTAATTTGGGAAGGTCAAAAGAAATACAAGTCATCATAAGCGTCATGAAAAGAGCGCAGTTAAATCTATAATATTAATTAAGACAAAAAAGTAAAGAACGTTTCAACCTTTTGAGGAAGTTGTGGTCTTTTGACAATTTGACATATAATAACACAAAAAGACAGAGAAAGCAATTTGTTTTGCATCATGTTCACGTCTCACCATTTGTGACGTTAACAAAAAAATATTTTAGTACCGACAAGTGGGATATCAAAGCTATCATTCTCTACGGTACCTTTTGTAAGGTCATGTTTACTTTATGACACTAGATTACATAAAAATTTAAATAAACTACCGGTACCTTTTATTTAGACAAAAGAAACATGAGACATATCATTCTTTTATGAGATGCAAAATGTTGAGAGCCTTCTTAAAGGACAACCGACACCATTTTTTTTTTGTTTCCTAACTGACATCAGAAAAAACGTTTTACAGCATCTAAAATACCCAAAACACACAGGCTGATATTTTTAGTCAAATGCAAAACATGCACAAATAAAAACGAGTTAAAGTGTCCCAAAACTACTTCAAAATGACCTCGGAGATGACGAGTTTCAGAAGGTCCCGCCCCCTTGTTCATGACGTCATGCCAGGACGTCTTGCCTTGCTCTAGACTAGAATCACAACAATGGCTTCAGATTCGGAGAAGATGCTTTCTTGTTCAGTTATGAATATGATTCAAATAGCTCTGAAGAGGAAAGCATAAATGTTTGCAATTAACTAAAGAAATCCTTCCGTATCATTTTGAAGCATCTGGACTCCAATGTAGAGTCCCATAAAATGCACAAGATGGCCCCCAAGCTCCGTTGGAAATGGGCTGATTTGTCTGCTCGGAATTTGTGTCAACTAGTATCAAATAGTAGTCTTGGTGCAACACACAACGATTCACCATCGCATTATTTATGTGTTTTACTTCTAATTTCACCATCAACATGGATCAACACAAAGTTTTCAGACCAAACAAAGCACCCAAAATGCATTGTTTGTCGCTTTCTCAGTCAGGGGCGTTCCAGACGTGACGTCACGTCAGGCATCATCATCAACTCGAAAACAAGACTTCCTGAATATTCAGCGCGACTCTTAAAACGTAAAATATAGCTCTATGCCGTGGAATCTTTGTAAAATACGCCCAGTAGAAGTCATTTCAAGTGATTTTACAAATTATGGATACAACTTGTCCGAAGGCGTCAGTTGTCCTTTAAATTGCATTTCAAAATAACGTGTCCACAAATCAAAGCATGTTACTCTCTTATGGAGAAAATTACTTATACATTCTTGTGACGATGGACATTTATCCCTGTAAATGTCATCTTATAGCACATTCATGGTTTGCGGTAGAATCTTTGAGAGTGTAAAACATGAGGTAATGATAGTTATGACAGTGTGGGGATATTTACACTGCCTAACCTAATCAGCGTGCCATTTCCTACATACTGTATATTAAAACCACTCATATTTTGTACAGGAACGTGCAAAACAAAAATGATTTATATTTCGGCCACTTGGGGGCAGCAAATCTCGAATAAAAGGGGTGGATAACTTCAGAGAGTGAATTCAAACACTATTTGATGAGCAAATATTGTTTGATACACAACAGAACTGCGGTTAATTTTGAGCATTTGTTTGATATTTTTTAATTGTAGCCTACGTTCCTCGTACTAGTAAGTTCTTTGTCCACACTCGTAGAATAATTGTGTCTTAATGATCCGTGTTTCGGCGGACAACTTTGGCATATTTGTAGAACATCAACTTGAAAGTAATGAGGCAAAAATATGCCCATAATTTGACATCTACAAGTCACTGGCACTACGGCATATGTTACTAATAGGATTTTATAACGCCACGAGTCAACTAGTGCAGAGTTTTGCTCGCTTCGCTCATGGCATTTCCGTTCTTTAGACCGTTGTTACTTTATCAATGGCGGGCCGTCAAAACCTTCTCCGCTAGCCTAAAAATATCTGAATCACGGACTGATGTTCATTATTTTTGTCCATAAATTCTTATTAAATAATTCCAAATTGCTTTTCAACTTCCTTTCATTACTTTTTCCCGCTTGCGCTGCTCCCAGACGTGTCGTATTTGAGCATTTAACGGTTAAATGCTTGGTTAAAATTTAACCAATCATATTCCAGCCATCATTTGTTACCAGGGTCCGAAAGCTATCTGGACGCTTTCATAATCAGTTCCACAGGCTCTGGGGCATACAAATCAATGTCGATGAAACAGTTGCTTTAACCAATAAGAGTACGTGTTGGTCAGAGTTTTCGCAAATTATGATTGGCTCGTCACTCGCCAATTATAATATCACTAACCACATGCTGGCCAGAGCTAGCGCAATACTTATCGATAGCTAGCGTTTTTATGTTGATTTTATAGCGGTTTTGTTAACTCATAATGGCTGAAGGAGGAGAAGAAATAGCTTTGTTTGGAGATTTACTGTTAAAGCCATTTTCAAGACGGACTTTTCAAGAAAAAAATGGACATCATTAAGAAAGGTCGGTCAATTATTTCTTGGCTAATGTTACGCTCGAGTGGGTTTGTATTAAATCACACACGTTTTTCAGCCTGGATTGATTCAGACGTAGCACTGCTGCTGAAGGCCTAGCGATGAAATCCACGGCCTGCCACTGATAAAAGTAAGATTAGTCACCATTTTGTCAGGGCAGATGCCATTATTTATAAGATTGCCAAGTTGACAGGTATGGCCACGAGTAATAATAGTAATAATAATACATTTCATTTATAAGCGCCTTTCAAAACTGTCAAAGACACTTCATACTATTAATACACAGCTGTCAACTAGTGCACGGTTTTGCTTGCCTCGCTGGTGGCATAGGTGCCTTTCAAAACTCTCAAGGACACTTCATACTATTAATACACAGCTGTCAACTAGTGCACAGTTTTGCTTGCCCCGCTCGTGGCATTTCGTTCTTTAGACAGTTGCGCTGAAGTGACGACAAAGAGCATTCCGGTACTTATAGGTGGACATCGAATAAATGGTCAAGCGTTTTCCCATAGAAGCGCCCTAACAATGTTTGGTAACAACTTTGATACAGTCTGAAGAGACCTGAAGCAACCCATTCAAGTTGATGTTGGTATGTTGTGGCTACATTTGGACGAAACAGACAATGTGAAAGCGCGCGCACACAAACACAAACACACACGCACGCACACACGCAGATCAAGCTCAGTCAGTCACATTAAGGATGATGTAGGAGGAGGTAGTTATGTGCTCATGGCCTAACTCTGCATTTGAATTTTTGAAGTCCAGAATGAGATACATACATATCATATGGAAGACCAAAGAGCCTAGAAGCGCACAAGTGCTGTAAATAAATTGACCTAATATCCTTCAATTTCATGTCCTTTGTATCCTCCCCTTTGTTCTCGGCTTGTCCGCAGATTCCCTACTGTCCCGGGGCGTAGGGCCAGCTGATGGAACTCCCTGACAACTGCATGTCTCGAATCAGCGTCTCGATCGGGGTCTTGCCAACCAGGCGCATGAAGAAGAGCTGAGAGATGAGGTTAGCTGGCACAGCGCGGAGAGCCGGAAGCCGCAGGAGCAAGCGGCCGAAGCGCTGAGGCTGATTTGGGTACTGTAACCTCTCATACTCAGTCAGGGCCACCTGGGCCTTCTCCTGCAGGGACTCCACGTGGGCCGGATCAGTCAGACCGCATGCATCTGACAGCAAACGCACAAGAGAGGACTTTGCTTTATTAGGTATCAGAATCAGAATCAGAATCAGAATCATCTTTATTGCAAGTATGTAGGACACACAAGGAATTTGTTTCCGGTAGAACACGCTGCACTAGTATCGTTGTCAAAAAAACTGCTAAGTGGCACTATACAGTTCCATTTTGGCTACTGTTGAAGGCTACTGTATTCCATTGTTCGCTCACTTAAAAAAAGAGTTGAGTCAAAAATAATCAAATTATGTGTTAATATATTTGGGCAAATTTCGTATTTTCATAATTAATACTTTAATTGTTTTCTAACAAAATAACCCAAATTTTAGTGACTAGTTCCTAACAACAACAAAGTGGGTCAAGTAGCAGTCAGTCTCTTTTTGATCCATCATTGTTTTGTTTTTGTTTTTACTCGACTGTTTTAGCTGGCTTACCATTCATCTGGCACTTTACACAATTAATTTGGATCAAAAAGTGACTAAGCTGCTACTTTATTCAGTTCATCCCTGCTTTGAGTTGTTTTGTACAAGACACCACAAATTGTTTTGGACAAAATGGCTTCTCGGTACAAAAATTAATGGAATTTTGAATCAAATTGTCCCAAGTAGTAGATCAGTTACTTTTTGATCTAAATGGGGGCATTTTTTGAAAACTGTTCTGAGAAACTTTACTTTTGCACTTCAAATTTAATTCATGACTTTTTGAGTTGCGAAGAAAACGATCTTTTTTGTGTGTGTTGTTTCCTTCAAAACAACTCCATTTTGGGGGATGTTTTGACCCAAGTTGTGCACCAGTCCGTTTTTGTCCCAAATTGTTATTTTTAACAAAACTCTTTTGAAAAGAAAACGATTATTTGACTACACGTCTGTGTAAGCTCTCAGTCGTACAAGAGTGGTCCATCGATGAAAAGGTTTCTTCAGCCGTCATCTGTACTTCTTTGAAGGTGTCGAACGTTTCGCTTCTTATCCAAGAGGCTTCGTCAGCGAACGAAAGTCTTTTGCTGGTCGTCTGGACAGTAGGGATATATATATAGGGCCGAAACGACACAAAACTCATTGAGGCAGCTCCGTGTGCGAAAAAAAGTTCGTATGCCAAGGTAAAATTTTCATAAATTTAACATTCGTAAACCAAAAAGTTCGTAAGCCAAGGGGTTCGTACACACCGCTAGTGTGTGGGCCCTGCTTTTTGCAAACAATCTGCTGGGACATTATGCAGATGGCGAACTTCCCTAATTACTACAAGCACTGGATGGACATAGAGAAGTTTTGATCACTCAATTTACCCTTAGAGCAGTTACTACAGTGGACATGTTCTGATTTTATCAGCTTACAGGGTGCATGGAAGACTTACCAGGTGAAAAGAGAGCAATGGCTTTTAGGCAACTGTATTCAGCCGTGTCCACTTGCAGTCTGTTGAGTTTGTCCACTTGGTCCTGGAAGACCCTGACCTGGTCCATGAAGGACACCACTCTCTCGGCAGACATGGGAGACGAATGGAAGCCAGCCGCTGCCAGCAGGGGGGCCATGTGTAGCGGCAAAGCAGACTGAGCTGCGTTGAGAATGAACAGTTCGCTCCAGCTTAGTCTCAGCAGTGCTACCTGTAAGCAGTCAGATTTGTATTTTTAAGGGAGCGCGACTATATGTCATTCTCGCCAGTGTCATGATTGACAGAGGTGGCAAAAGTACAAGAAATTCATGCCGTAAAAAAGAATACAGGTACTAAAATGTACAGAAAAAATAACTATTAAAAATAACATGTACATAATAGTACTGTTTAACTCATTCACTCCCATTCACAAATGTATTCGGGAATTGAAAATATGACGTAGAGCCGAATTTGTTCGGTTTTGTTTTTTCTTGTTTGGGTGCCGATAAAGCGCTTTCCTTTTTTTCCATGTTAATAATAATTTATAAGCGCCTTTCAAAACTCTCAAGGTCACTTTACAGTCACCGGATAAGATTTTCTGTGGGTGAGCAGCAGCAGCCACACGCGCGAGTGTTCACTCAACCTGAAAGTAACCGAAATAGATAGAAAGATGGCTAGCTATCTAATAGATAACCAATAAATATGTTAGCGCTTTGTTCCAGCCCCAGCTGTTGTTTAAGCCCCATACAAACCAATATGTATGTATTGCATTGTATTTTGGACGGCCACCCACTTTTTTTCTGATGAAAGAAGAGAGTCTAAGGTTTCTTGCGCTCCATTTAATGTTTATATAGTCCAAAAACTCAATATTCTGTGGGTCCTGGAATTTGAGTGACAATGACAAAAACCCTGGCACTGGAGTGGACACGTTTTTGTACATGTCTGGCAGTGAATGAGTTGATTAAACAACATAGTTTTTTTTTTTTTTGTTAAACCAAGAGCAACTGCAAAAAGCAAAAAAAAAATGCAACAGAGAGGAATCATGATATTATTGAAGAGCTCTCGTCCATCCGATCAAGCACAAGAAGGAAAAGTGGAGGTGTCAAACCGACTACTAGGTATTTGCACTTTTGCTTTTCAAAACCTCTGAGCTAAATGGCCAAGAACAACAGTATAAGCGAGTCCGAAAATTAATGGCCGAATAACGAATCCACTTCAGGTGGTTTTCATTTAATCAGCGGTCACTGTAGCTCAGCGTCCTCAGCGACTGACTGACCTGCTCTGAAACTGGAAGCTCTGGAAAGTACGGGATGTTTCTGGCCCACTCGATGGTGCTGAATAGGAGCCGGGCAGCAAGCTCGCAGATGCTGTCAATGCCCATGACAGGGGCTCCGCTTGCCGATGCCCCCATCTGTGCCTGGCTGTATTGGCTCCCATAGCGGCTCTGCGGGTACGGCTCGGCCCGAAGCAGCTGGGAGATGAGTTCCGATACCTGTTGGCCGTTGAAGTAATCTGCCCCAAGATGACCGGGTAACACACTTCCGACTCCGCTAGCTCGTTGGGAGTTGGGACTGATTCCTGTGTGGGAAGGTGGAATGCGACCCCTTTGGACAGCTGCATGAACACAGAGAAGATTGGTGTTACACACCTGCAAAAATGCATTACGTAGTGACTTTACTTTTACTTTAGAAGAGCAGAAGTGCATGGTTGAAGATTGTTTAGTTTGGTCTATATATGATGATGTTCAATGGCTGCCTGCGATTGCCCCATTTGACGAAAGTTAAAATCTACACGAAAGAAAATGGATGGCTTTAAAGGGGAGTAAAAGAAACTATTTTTATAAAACAGCAAAACTCTTCACTAAAATTTCATTGTGGTTTGAGGTTAAATTTGGATCATGCTTACAACAGATTTCTTAGATCTTTACCACATTAGCTTAGTCATCCTGATTAGGTGATACCAGGGCGAATGGGGCAATCAGGGCCAGTCATAGCACATAATCATAAACATAATAATAAACAAAAACCAGATTAGCTTCAGGGTATAGTCCTCTGCTCCCGCCAACCTTAGAGGCAGGGACCTGTAAAATTCAGCATGATTCCGACGTGATCTTGGTTTTCCTCCCTGGTGCTTTCTACTATCTTTGTGACTGCTTTATTTCCTGTATATGATAGTTGTCCATGTTAAGGGATTTGTTACAGCTTCAGCTGTTGTTAAAGTGCTATATAGATCAAGGTATATTGTATTGTATTCCAAACAGCACTCTGAGTGATCTTACAGTTATACTGTATAAGGCCGTTATAGAATTGCTCAAGAACATACCCAGTAGGGGTGAAGGGTTTTTCTCAGTATGCTGTAAATAATTTCTATGTATACCACCTGTAAATTACGTTAGCAGTGGTGTATACTCTCTTCAAAAGTTAATGCTACTTTCACTGGGCCAGAGTTGAGCTATACAATTCCAGGTAGTGTGGAAAGCAATAACGTGCGTCACGGCCACAGTCAGTCATTAGTAACCAGGCCCAATATAACCTCTGCTACATGTCACTTCTTAGTGTGCATTAGCTGTGGAGACTTGAGGTAGTCAGTTGCATATGTTAGCAGATTTAATATGCTCATCGGTAAAGTTCAGGGGGTGGGGGGGGGGGCACGCTGAAATGAAAGTATTCACATATGAATAATTAAATCAGAAAATAGTGTTTGTTTTTCTGATTCCCAGCCCCAGTGTACCTTTTCAAATATGATGTGAGAACATCCACTTTTCCCTCTGTTATTCTAATGATACGATTGCGTTCAGCCGCCCCCTCATCACCTAAGATCAGCAGCTGCCATAGTTGCGCACCGTTTGAAAGTATAAATATTCAGCTTGGGTCACTGACAAATGTCACTGCTCGCCTCACATATTTGTCCATCCAGCCATCCATCCAGTCACAGCGCACATATAGACAGACAACCATTCAAACCCACATTCAGACCCTCACAGAGTGGGAACAAAACCTATGCTGCCCATACACAAGTCAAGTGATTGTACCAGTTTATCATCAGCAATTATAACCCCATAATGGCCGAAAAAAAAACAATTATTTTGAACATTTGTTAAAAAATTTAACATTAAGAAATCACATGTACATAATACGTCTGTGTAAGCTCTCAGTCGTACAGGAGTGGTCCATCGATGAAAAGCTTTCTTCAGCCGTCATCTGTACTTCTTTGAAGGTGTCGGATGTTTCGCTTCTTATCAAAGAAACTTCGTCTTTAGTTTGCTGACAAAGTTTCTTGGATAAGAAGCGAAACGTCCGACACCTTCAAAGAAGTACAGATAACGGCTGAAGAAACATTTTCATCACATGTACATAAGCATCCACAGCATCTACCATGAAGCTTAGTTTAACTCCAGTGCATCATGTTTCCACTGATCATCCTTGTGAGGTTTTGGAACTTAATTGGAGTCCACTTGTAGTGAAGTCATTTGAGTGGACATGATTTTAAAAGGTACACATCTCCAAGTCCGGATAAATACAGAGGGTTGTGTCAGAAAGAGCATCCGACGTAAAAGCTTGGCCCAAACAAACATGCAAATCAAACCTCTGAAGATGGAGGACACTGATTCGTTGTGGTGACCTCTGAAGGGAAAAGCCAAAGGGAAAACAAGACACATCTCTCTATGGAAGGTCTCACAGGTGGCATGTCAAACCACAAATCCAACATGATGCCAAAGGAAGTGTCTTTGGACCTATGAGACGGCACAAAGCTTGGGAACAGGTACAGAAGCATTTGTGCTTTGAAAGTACCCATTCGGACAGTGGCTTCCATGATCTATAAATGGAAGAAATTCTGAACAAGCAGGACTCTTCCTCAAGCTGGCTTCCTCCCTAAAGTTAGCATTAGGGGGATTAGGTGACCAAGAAACCAATGGTCGCTATGTCAGAGCTCTCAAACTGTCTCTCGGGAGTACAGGAGAAACTTCAAGAAGAAAAACCATCTCAGTAAAAGACACTTGCCGTCACGCCGGGAGTTTGCCAAAAGACGTGAAGGACTGATGCCGTAAGAACGAACAGTTTCTGGTCTGATGAGACGCAAGATTGAACTCTGCCGTGAATGGGAGGTACTATGCTTGGGAGAAATAGTGCTCCGCTCATCACCTGACCAATCCCATCCCTCCAAGTGACACCCTGAATGAAAACCTGCTCCACAGTGGCCAGGATCTGAGACGGAGGTGAAGGTTTACCTTCCATCGAGACAATGACCCAATGCATGCAGCCGAGAATATAAAGGAGTGGTTTCAGGGCAACTGAGTATATGTCCTTGAATGACCCAAACGAAGCCCCAGACTTGAAGTCTGAAGAGATTTGAAACTGACGCTCCCAGTCCAACCTGATCGAGGCTGAGAGGTGCTGCAAATTCCTTTTTTTTACAAACTGAGTGTCTTGGTAATCTATTTAAATCGATTCCCTGTTTGATTTCATCCTGTGTAGTATTCTGTCACAGATAAAACATATCAATCATAATAGCGCTTTTTTAAAACCTGCAGTTTGAAGTGCTTTATGGATGGCATGCTAACATGTTGTGAAAGCTTGGTGGCAAACATGTTTGACTAACCTTCTTTCCGCATGCCAACACGGAAACATTTCTTCAGTCGACAGAACTGGCACTGGTTGCGATGGTGCTGGTCGATTTGGCATTCCTGGTTTGATCTGCAGTGACACACATGAATTGACATTGAAGGTAATGAAAACCTTCCAACTCGTAGCACTTTTCCAATAAGCACTTTATATTCACGTGTTGAACACACTCGCCTCCCCCTCCTCTCTCTCCCCGCCTTCTCTCATGGACCTTTCTGATGAGTGAAAAGTGCGAGCTGGCGTGTCTGAATAGCTCTTCAAGGCTGTGACCTTTGTAAATCATCAACCCTACACGCCCTTGTGTCGACTTTTACAGCAGACGGGCTCTGGCAACATTCCTTTCAGCCCTGGATGTGACACGCTGATTAAAAAGGCACATTCTTTTCAGGGTTAGCGTATTATGACGAGAAAAGGGATAACCACATTATGTGGCTGAGAATTCCTCCGGCTTTAAGCAAAGAATTGAGTTTGCGGCACTTCTCTAGTGCAATAAATATGTCAGTGGTTGACTTCTCAGGCAATCCAGCAACATATGCCTGATCTTCAAGGTGATCATGTTTTTCCTTTTGGTTTGGATTGGTTTAGGGACTTTAGCCTATAGTAGTCTTGCAGTGGAGAAACTTACTTTTCACAGCAGCAAAGTTATGAAAGGAAGAAGTTGAAAAACAAAATACAGGAGCTGCTGGAAAGGCAGCCACTCTCGTGGCCCCATCTTGAAGTCAAAAGAACAGAAAAACTAAATAACAAATAATATGACAACACAACAACACAGACAGTCATTTAATTTAAGCACTTTCTGCACCATCTTTGTTGCATGAAGCAGTTCTGGATGAAAGAGTAAAGGATCAAAGTGGATCAGACACACCATGGTGGAATGTGCACGTCTACAACAAGCTCAATGTTGAAAGCAAACACGAAGCTGTAGAATCCATTGATGAAAAGAAATTGTTACATGTCCTGTCCCACGTAAATCCGCTTCAATTCCAAACTGTGACAGTTCCACATATGCATCGGCGCTCTGCACTTACACTCTTTTCACTTCTCATCATTTGTGACTCTTGAACATGTCTTTCGATAGTGAGGGAATTGACAAGCACATATGGCTCAAAAAGGAAAACAAAAAGCTATGCAAACTTTATATTTGCAAGAGGTTTGGCAAAAAATGGACACTGTTCACCAAGAAAAATATGCACTTGATCCGTTCTAAACTAAAAAAGTTACCTGCAAGAGTAGTTGAGATTCCGTCGGATGCTCCTTTTGAAGAAGCTCTTGCACCCCTCGCATGTGAACACGCCGTAATGCTTCCCGCTGGACTTGTCGCCGCACACCACACAGTCCAGCACGCAGGCCTTGTCCTCATCTGCGATGTCCACATCGCTGCTTCCGCCGTGAGGTGAGCCTTCTTCCTCTTCCCTGCGCAGGTATACCTTCTCCTCCAGTCCCGTCGCGTCACCGTTGGGGTTGCCCCATCCCCCGCTTACCATGGCCATATTCTCCAAGTCCCACTGCCCTGTGAGTGGATCATACACTGATCCACCCCGGCTTTAAATAACAATCCAAGTGAAAAATGTCAGCCTGACTCCGGTGTGATCCTTGAAGGAAGATTTGAGGCAAAATGATGAAAGGTTGTGTCTGCGATGACCTTTCCCTCCTTGACGTCTGTGAGGATTGACCCGGCGATTCTTCCCGCTGCACTCTGGTCCTCTGTAATCTGGCCGCTCCCTCTGTTCTTGCCTTTCACCCTTGCGTATGGCGCCCTGACCTCCAATCACTGGATCCTGAGAAAACTTTACACACACATTGAGTGGTTCAGAGTTCAGGCGGGAGAAGAAGGAAAAAAAAAAGGGTGCAGTTTGCTCAAGTCCAGGAAACAATAAATTACACTTAATCTCCCACTTTGGTTTCTCCCATCCATTCAAATACTTTCATTCTGTGAGAAGAACAAACTCAGCTATCTCTCCTTCAGCATAATGACAATGAAGCAAACAGTCTTTTTTTTCTGTGCGTGACTGCTTTCTTCCAAAAGGACAAGTGGGAGGAAAATAAAACTGAGTTCTCTCTCCTTCAGGCAGGGTTAAACCACCCTGCCCTCTACTCCAACTTCTAAACTTGTCCAACCGGTTTCCGTGCAATGCTGAAGTGTTATCTGATGATCTGGGACAGCTCTAGTCCAGACTCACTATTGACTTGTTGAGGCAGAGGTGACACTAATGAGGAGGGCCGCAAGGCGGGGGGGGGGGGGGGGCGGCATCTTCTTCGAAACTTTGGAGAAGAAATCAAATGTGTCGAATATGAGGGGGCTGGACTCAAAAACTGATCTGTGATGCAAAAAATAATAATCCATAAGAATGCTGACACTGGCCGTAGGCGTTATATTCAAACCAGAGCGGTCTGAGAAAGACACACTCCCTCTTTCTGCTGGAAAAATGCCTCTGTGGTTTCTGAGGCAACTAAATTCATTAGACCTCCGGTCTGAAGTTGACTTCTGTTTTCTTAGAGCGCCTCCAACTCTGCTGGAAAGACTCAAATGTCACAAGACAAATTGAAAAAGAAAAACAAAGTCGACCTCCCTTGAGACTCTTCTTTTCTTGCCCGTCTTGTTTAAGTCACTGTCCATCCATGGGCCAGAACCTCTTCACATTTCCTGCCAGGGAGTCAGGGTGTACTGTTGCACTGTTGTCCTTTCCCCCCCCTACTGCCTCCTCCTCCTCCAATAGGAATGAATTAGTCAAAGAAGTAGGAAAAAGCAGGTCACGGAGCTCCAGTGGAAGGCAGACTGTTCTGCGAAGAGCACCCAGCTCCCTCTTCTCAGCCTCGGTCAGGCTCTCTCTGCCTCTCTCGGCTCGGCTCGGTCTCCCCCTTTAGGGAGAGTAAGCGTGTGTATGTGTGCTCAGGGATTTGACACTGCTATTCAAGCCCTCCCGTTGCCATGACGCTGGATGCCTTATAAGGCCAACAGAGTCAAAGAGCACAGAGTGGGCCACAGGGCGCACACACTCACGTAGTCATAGAGAAAGAATGCCTGACTGGCTGCCTGTTTTCCCCCTGACCTCAGGCCATGGAGAGATCAGGAGGAGTTAACCCCAACACTGCCAAAAGCAAAATAAGATGGAGGAGGTGGGTTGGAGGTCGGGGTACGGGGTGGGGTGGGGTTATCTTTGAATGGGGTTGACTCGTCACATCGAGGGTATAGCACCCATACTCTTGTTCCCCACTCCACTCTAATCCTCAAGACTTCCTGCGACATTGTTGACCCAATAATATCAGGGTGGGCCTGTTGTTGTAGTGCAACTTGTGAAAAGGTTATATGATAAGGACACGGCTCCTTTTCACACCTGCTGCTCACATTCACACTGATTCGGCTTTGGGCGAGAGGGGGCTGGAAGCCCCCCCCCCCCTACACGCCCTGCCTGCACATGCAGTACCGCTGGTCACAAGTTCCTCATGTGTCAACGCAGAAACTTTGACTTTTGGAAACAAATTGATGAAACTAAGGAAAAGGTCAAAGTGTCTACACTCACTTTTCCCCAAACGGAACGTGACCACAGGATGTCATTTGATAATATTTGGCTTTTCATGCTTGTAAATAATAAAACAACAGGCATATTATATGACTGACTAGAAAACAAGGTGTAGTACACAAGCAAGAAATTATTTAATGGAACACATTTGGCGTTGTTGCGGTCGATTGGAATTTTTGGTACGTCTCTCATTCCAAAAGTCATGTGAGGCCATTATAAGCAAGTGACATTTGCAAGCATTCCAAATCGTTATCGTCATATCATTACAGCTTCAGTCATTTTTTTCACTTTGTGCTACAATACCAATGAAAACAACTTTTTTTTAAAAATAATGTGTGTTAGGGTGCGCTTCACGTCTTCCTGAATTGTATTTTTTTTTCAACAAGACTCGAAAAAGGAAGTACATATATCCCGAAATATTCATCACTGCTTGAAAGAAAAGTTTTCTCATCACATGGTTGTGCAGGAATGTCGCCTGAGTGGGGAAACCTTTTCCCAGTCAGAGCAACATTCTTTGCTTTTGGAAGAGAAACTCCTGTCAAAAGAACTCATTACAACGTATTAAAAAGGAAAGCTGTCATGTCATAGTGTTGTTTTTCTCTCCCAACGAGGATAAGGTTTATTGAGGCTTTGGACAGTGAACATAAGGTAACTTTAACCTACATCTGTCACAGCGTTACTCATTTTGTATGGGTAGACCTTTTGTTTGGTGGAGAGGTTATCATGGGCCGGGCTATATTGCGAACTGAATTAGTGCTGTCTTTTAGGCTGCTGTGTATCGGTCATAGTGGGACTGTGTGACGTATTCATCTTTGTCAGCCTAAATTTGTATCTATGTCTTATAAGGATCAGGGAAAATACCGTTTACACTGTACACACACAAAGGAAGCGAAGCGGCCGTTTATCCCCGCTTTGTGGTTAAAATAGGGGTGTGAAACTAATTTTTTTGCCGCCGGCCACGTTGTAGTTACGGTTTCCTTTCGGGGGCCGTTATGAATTTGGGAAAACCATTACAATGTTTAATCCCCTCCACATATTACATATAGAGTGCACAAAAATGAATGAATAACTATTTTTCAAATCTGAAGTCAACAATAATAAAGTCAAAAATTTTGGTTCAGAGTTTAGCAAGCATCATGGCACTTGACATGCTTGGGTTGCTTTCACGGGCAGAATAAAATGACGTGGTGGGCCATATTTGCAAAGTGGTGGAGATGGTGGATGCCAAAAATGCAGGCAGGAGGGAGAAGCAGGGTGTATTTGACGAATTGTATTGAATAATGTCAGCAGGAACAAAATCTCAAACAACAAAGTCATCAGAAGAAAAAAGTCCAAAGTAGCAAACAAAACCTTGAGTAAAACATGACAAGACGAAACAAACCTGACAGAGTAAAACAAACAATGACCCGACATAAATGGTCATACTGGGAGTCCTTTTAACTGCCACTGATTAAAACGACTTGACACTTGTGCAGCTGCAGGTGGGCTCCCACAGTGCCCCCACCCCTGTCGGTCGCAAACTGAAACGTGACAGTGGCCTTGACTCTGACACCTGTGGGTTCAGGCATGCCCTTTTTTTTAAACAGACTTTAAAAATATCTGGAAAACATCACAAACAATTTATTTCTTGCTGCTCTCACAATGGGAGGTACACAAGAGAGACATCAGTCCGCTACAGACAACCGCAAGGTACCAAACCAGAAATCTGGTGTAGTACCAAAATCGACCTGTGGGAAGAAGGATGGCGCGATTGGGAATCCAGACTGCTGTAAAATTGAAAAAGGAAGAAAGCAGCTTTGTCACTGATAATGACATTGTTTTTTGGCACTCAACACAACCATTTGCTTCTCTGTTGGTTTATGGCTCAACCACACATTTGTGTGTCAAAGCTTTTTATGTTTTATACTGTCGGCCCCAACTGCTGTCAGGGCAGATTAGGGAGGAATAGTCACTCTCCACACACACACCACACGTTAATCACACATGATTATCTTTTGATGACATCTGAGAATCTGTCTTTCCTGACTTTTTCCTGACAAGGGAAGGAAAATGCTCCAATTTTCTTTAAATGTAGCTATGCTGTCTGTCGGATCATTGACCTCTGGGTCAAGTTTCGTGAGGTGAAATGACATCCCCAAAAATATACATTGACTACTGCGGTTTCTTTGTTGTTCTTTTATCATCTCCTATATTACGCCCATCATGCATTTGATTTAGCAGCAGGTGTGTGTGTGAGTGGCGGAAGCCAGACAAGTGTCGCTTTGTGTTAAGCCCTACTGCAATATCTATGTGTGGTTTTCGCTGTGTGCTCTTTCAACCGCGAGTCAGGAATGCAGGTGCTCTTGCGGAAGTATCGCACTCTTAAAGGACAACCGACGCCTCTGGACACGTTGTGTCCATAATTTGTAAAATCACTTCCGCTGCAGCTACTTATATTATCTTGACAAGAGAATACAAAAGCCCTTTTGATGATAAAGCATCTGAAAACATTTGCACAAGTCAGCTTTGTGTGCGTGTGTGTATATTCAAAGCCTCGGTCGGGTGAGCAAGGTTTGGAGAGCAGAGGTCAATGAAGCAGGAGCAGGAGAAAGCGCATGTTCTTTGGTTTGGATAGCATGTGATGATTACACAAACGTCTGATTGTACCATGTCTTAATAATGCTGTAAGATCACTTTTGCCGTTATTCAACAATAACCTGTTCCATCATAATTCCAGCGACTATCATTGCAAATTTAGTGCATTTATAAATGCAGTATTGCACTGACGATTGATGAAGGAATGCGTAAGAAGAGTTGTATTGCCCTTTAACTCACATAAGTAATTTTACATATACGAAAACAAGCACATGACTCCCTGTTCCTTCCTCATTAGCCCCCACACCCTTTGGCCTCAAGAGCAACCCCCCCCCCCCACTCTCTCGCCCTCCCTCACAACATCCTCCAAACAGAGGTCTTTGACCTCGAGCGAATGACAGCATTTGAGAATAAGCAGGGCAAAGGAACCTGCTAAAGAAAAACATCTGCTGGGGTGAGTGCGCAGCGCAACACACGGCGTCCAATCAATAGTGGGGCCTGCTCCACGCCCAGAACCTACTGGAGGTGGTGGGAAAGTTCCCATTTGGTGTGTGTCCTTATTCGAATCAGCTGCCCTGCGAACGAGGTATCAAGTCATTGTGCCTAGAATTGCCGAATTGGTCGAATTTCATTTGCCAAGGAATTGTGTTCATTTTTGTGGATGAAATACAGACGCTCCCCAATTTGAGAACATTCGTGTTACAAATAACGGTACTTACAAACATTTTTACGGGTATGTCGAAAAATGTTCGGACAGAGATTCTGTAAATTAGATTTTGTATTGCACGCCTTTTTCCGGACGATCTTGCTCGCGATTGGCTGCGTACTGTATTACACGCACACAGACACATTAGGGGTTTCAAGGGCTGGATGTTTCCGCGACGGACACCAAGGCTGATCAATCAGCGGCCAGCTGTGCTGAAGTGTTACCAACGAGTTCAGGCCCCAATCCAGCAAGCTAGTTTACGATTGGCTGCGTAGAGTATGTGGCCGGGGAAGAAATCCCTCTTCCCAGTTGGCGCTCCAGAAAGACGCGATGCATAACAAAAAGTAATGGCTGCTGGCACGTAATTCAGTAATTACGTGCCAGCGGCTTCAGTAATGGCTTACTGAAGACCCAAGAATATATGTCATCGTACTAAAGTAGGTGTGAATTTATTTTACGCCTGTTAGAGCGTCTGTGATTTGTACTTCCCCGTTCAGTGTTGGACTTAAAGGACAACCAACACCATTTTTTTGTTTCCTAACTGACATCAGAAAACGTTTTGTAGCATCTAAAATACCCAAAACACGCGGGCTGATATGTTTAGTCAAATGAAAAACACAAATAAAAATGACTTTAAGTGTCCCAAAACTACTTCAAAATGACCTCAGAAAGTTTCAGTTTCAGAAGATCCCGCCCCCTTGTTCATGATGTTACGCCAGGACGTCTTGCAAGGACGTCTTGCCTGGCTCTAGAATCAAAACAATGGCTTCAGATTCGGAGAAGATGCTTTCTTGTTACTCATCCAGTTATGAATATGATTCAAATAGTTCTGAAGAGGAAAACATACATGTTTGCAATCGATTAAAGAAGCACTTCCGTATCAATTGAGCCGTTGGGACTCCAATATAGCCTCCCGAAAAATGCACAAGATGACGCCCAAGCTCTGTTGGAAACTGGCTGATTTGTCTGCTGGGAATTTGTGTCAACTCGTATCAAATAGTAGTCTTTGTGCAACACACAACGATTCACCATCACGTTATTTATGTGTTTTCATTCTAATTTCACCATCAACATGGATCAACATGAAGTTTTTTAGACCAAACAAAGTACCCCAAATGCATTGTGTGTTGCTTTCTCGGTCAGGGGCGTTCCTGACATGACATCACGGTAGGCATCGTCACCAAGTCTTGCTGAATATTCAGCGTTAGTTTTAAAACGTAAAATGTAGCTATATGCCGTGGAATATTTGTAAAATACGCTCAGTAGAAGTCATTTCAAGTGATTTTACAAATTATGGACACAACTTGTCCGGATGCGTCGGGTGTCCTTTCAACATACATTGCATACAAAATATAGCACTGAAGCAATTTACGAACAAATTCATCTTCCAAATGACCGTTCGGAACGTATCTCGTTTATAAATTAGGGATCATCTGTATATCACCTAACAAAATGCCACTGTCCTGCCGCCAATGGTGGAAGGTGTCCCAGAGCGATTTTGCAGGCATCAGCCCCGCCAAATATGTCAATATGGCTTCGGTGTACAGTATAATCCAGGAGGGAGACTGTCACCATGTACATTTTTCTCCGACAGGGCATTAACGTAACTCTCATCGCAGCCACAACATTTTGTCAAGCTCTTGACTTCTCGATTTTGTAATTCGTTGTTGCAATCCGCTTTGTCAGTGTGTCCTAGACATTGGCCAGAGGTCAAATAAGGGTTTGGAGAGCTACACTATGAACTTAATCTGCTCACTGAAGATGACTCAAATGCTCTAACAAGATTAGATGGAAGTCCCTTCCCCCTTGCCTCCTTCTGTAAACACCTTAGTCCAGTAATCTAACGGCCTCAAGCTGCCAAGTAACCTCATTAGGCCATCTCATCTGCTTCCACTCCTGCTCTCGACACCGATCTTATGTTTCCTATCCATCACAGTAAAAAAAAGCCTCTTCCCTCTATTTCATGCGGCAGATTCAACATATATTTTTCACTCTGATTGATTTTGAAAAAAATAACTTTATCTTTGGGTGTATGTCATTAAAATGTGGCAAAGTGACTTTTTTTCTCAAAAATAATCAAATGATTGATGTAAATTTGTGTGTATGGGCTTAATACGTTCTTGGGTACCACTGCAAGACCAGAATTCCAATGTGTGAGTCATAATGTGAATTTTCACTGTTAAATATATTTCCTCCATTCATTTTTTTAGTACTTATTTGCAGCCGGACAAGCAAAAAAAGCGCTCAAAGTTATTACCTCATTCACTGCCATTCACAAATTTATTCGGGGATTGAAAATATGACTTAGAGCGCCATTCCTGAATTAGTTCGGGTGTTTTTTTTTTTTACAATTACAATGACAAAAACCCTGGCACTGGAGAGGTCGCATTTTTGCACATGTCTGGCAGTGAATGAGTTAAAAGTATTGGACTTCTTCATCATTACGATCAATCTTGGTTGTGGGTAGAAAAACAAAATAAAATATAGCAGAAACCACAACTTTCTTCCAAGATTCTATTAGTGGTTCTGTTTCGTCACATTTTTTTTAGAGTTGGCAATGCAGGCATCAATAAAACGTACCCCAAGTATTCCCCAAAATAAAATACAAAGTCAAAACATATTTGTGGTGTGAATCCTTTTGATGTTTACTGCGACGAAGCCTCACAAGCTTCACTTTCAACTCCAAAGTCACATCACTTTTGAAGCATTCGACTTTAGAGTTTTTACGCATTTTTCAGAGCAATATATGCTGACGGGAAAAAGCCATATTTATTAATCTTACTGAATTATTACCATGTACTATATAGCTCTATGTACACCCAGAAGTTACATCTCTCGATTGCAAAATATGAAAAGAGAGAAAGTATTTTAATATGACCCCTCCTTGTATCTACAAATGCTATTGCTGTGTACTTTGATAAAAGGCAGTACATCAGTGGCGGACCATCCGGGCCTTCAAAGCCTTCTCTGCTGGCCTCAAAATATCTGAATAATGGACTCATGTTAATTATATTTTGTACATGAATTCTTATTAAATAATTGTCTGGACGCCTTCACAATCAGTTCTGCAGGCCGTGATGCATAAAAATCAATGTCGATGAAACTGTTGGATTGGATTGGATTTGCCTTTCTTAGTCTCGCAGTGGAGAAATTTACATTTCACAGCAGCAAAGTTATGAAAGGAATGAAACCAATCCCAACCAATCAGAGTTTGAGTTGGCAACCCAATGCCTACTGGAAGGCACTTCGAAATGTCAGAGTCTTAGCCAACTATGATTGGTCAGTCACTAGCCAATCATAGTATCACTAACCGCTAGGCGAGCATTCTGGCCAGAGCTAGCACACTATCTGTAGTGGGCAGCATAAGCAAGTACATTTTTGTGTTAATTTCATTGCAGTTCTGTCAACCCACAATGGCTGAAGGAGGAGAAGAAATGGATTTGGTTGCAGATTTACTGTCAAGACGGACAGAAAAGTTGGACATCATTAAGAAAGGTCAGTCAATTATTTCCTGGCTAATGGTACCCTCACATCACACATTTTTCATTCTGGATTGATTCAGACGTAGCACTACTGAAGGCCTAACGATCAAATCTACAGCCCACCACTGCAGTCCATACATCTTCACGTTTTTCTTTCAGATTTCTTTTGTTTCGAATGATACATTGGAGACGATTATCATGCAACAGGTTTCCAGTGCTCACATGATTCCCATGGGTCAGCATCCTGTGTCTAAATACTTGTTGTGCGTTGATATTATGTGAGCGGATGTTAAAGCCCATTTGATTGAGTTGAAATCTTTTGCCCTGCTTTTTATCACCTCGCTGACCTCTCGCTTGGCTTCAAGAGCCCATTGGTGTCAGCTCAGTGGCGATCAGAGGGACATGAAGAGAGAAGGAGCAGGATAAGGGGTGGGCTTGGGTGGGAATGAAGCTGTGACAGGTAAGCTAATGGTTTTAGGGGAGAAAGGGATAAGGGCACCGGCTGTGATCTTTACGCAGATTACAGAGGGACAATTTATTAAAAGGAACGGATGCAGAGTAAATGAATTGACCTAAAACCGCTGAGTCTCTGCGCCCTTGTGTGCGAGTTTGCGTGTGTGTGTGTGTGTGTGTGTGTGTGTGTGTGTGTGTGTGTGTGTGTGTGTGTGTGTGTGTGTGTGTGTGTGTGTGTGTGTGTGTGCGCGCGCGCGTGCGTGTGCGTGTTTTCAACTCATTTGAATTGGAATGAACTGCACCGAACTGAAGCCAGATCTACAACTGTACTCCAAAATTGTGACATCAGCATTAGCGTTAGCAAAAGATGCTACATCAACTAGCCATGTCATAGAAGTTACAGCCTCTGCAAAAAATATTGTCCTGAAATCACATTTTTATGTCTGCAGACACTACTACCACTACTACTACGACTATTACCACTACTATCACTGCTACCACCACTACGACTACTAATACCGCTGATACTACCACTACTACTACTACACTGACCATTACTACCACTACTACTACTACAACAACAACTATTACTGCTACTATTACTACAACTAGTACTACTGGTACTACTACTACTACTCAACTCTATATATAGCGGACTTTCAAATGGACAAAGCTGCAAACAAAGTGCTGTACATGGACAACGACCATTACTACTACTACTACTACTACTACTACTACTACTACTACTACTACTACGACCACTACCACCACTGCTACTTCTACTACCACTACTACTACTTCTACTACCACTACTACTGCTAATATGCAACTCTATTTATAGAGCACTCTCAAACAGACAAAGCTGCATACAAAGTACTATACATGGACGGCAACTACTACTACTACTACGATGACTACTACGATTACTACTACTCCTCCAAATGTGTTATTTTTCCATCAACCTGTCCATGAAATATTTAAAAGCTATAATGATTAATTGAGTGATTTTTTTTTTCATTATTTGGTAGACACACAACCTCCTACGGTGAATTGTAAATGTCTTTAAATTGAAAAACAGCCACCTCAAAACGTCGCAAAGCTAATATAAATTTTACCATAATAATATCTTCCAAAAGTTTCCCATAATATATTCCGAAACCACTTAAATTGCCACGCTGATTTCTCCAAAGCGTAATCCAAAAGTCAAGAGAATGAGAAAATGTGACGCCAGTATGGCTGCATTCGTCCTTGTGATCAAAGATCCATATCTTTCCACACAATGACTTTTAACAACACAGAGTCAAGAGAAGTTCAAGTGTGGCGAAATATGTGTAAAAAAAAATATACACAAAAACCTTTGATGAACTCAAGACATTGGACATCGATCTTCAACAAGGAGGACATTGGGGAAGAATGATAATTGTTTCATCTGCTTGAATGGCAGTTATTACAACAATAGCGCCAGTGACCAGGACTTAGAGGTGGGGTTGAGGACAAGGCCTTATTCGGCGACCTTTGTGAGAAAAACGGCAGCTCGGTCAAGAGTCAGGGCGCCACGGCCTCGCCACCTTGTCTGCCACCGTCAAGCCTTAATTCAAGGCACAACGCAACAGCTGGGCATCGCTGCGACCCTTCGCGTGTGACATCCAACCTTTGCCTTAACCCCCTGACAGACGTCCACAGCTGCGGCTGACCTATGTTGGGTGGGGCGGAGCACGAGGTCGGCCGAAGGGGAGGGGTGCGAGAGGATTGAGAGATGAGGTGCGATATTGGATGTGGGAAGCAAGGACGAAAAGGAGCAATAACGGAGAGCTCAAAGGCAAATAAAGGAAACATTAAGTGCAATTTTTGCACAATTCAAGGGTTTCCTCGTGTCTTCAGGAAAGGACGAACATTCTTTTGTCAAGCTACACAAAGGTTATTACTCTGGTTCAAGTTTAGGGCATTGGTGGGCTGTCAGGGCCTCCAAGGCCTTCTCTGCTGGCCTAAGGATATCTGGATCACAGACGGATTACAGTGATACCTTGGCTTACAAACTTAATAGGTTCCCAGACAGAGTATGTAAGGCAAAAAGTGTGTATCCCAAAAATTAATTTCCCATAGGAAACCTTAAAAATGAAAATAATCCGTTCCCAGGTCCCCATAAAACATAATTTTCTACTTTCTAATTTTCTAAGCCTTAATATTACACAAAACTACACAAACTATACCTTATTTTATGTATAATAAATGTGCTATGGTATTATAATTAAAGAAATAAACTGTACCGTATAATAAAGTCGTTTTATTTACCTTTGTGATGGTCGTTGATGGCTTGATGGAATGGAGTGGCCGGTTTCATCAGCGTTAAACAATTGATGAGGAACGTAACCTTCTTCTTTCACCATCCCTTGTTATGATCCCTTGTAGGTGCTTTCTCTGTGATAATTTTATCTAGTTCCTCATCAATTGTGTTCTGTTTAGCTGGGTTGATAGCCTTTTGCATCAAGTGTACAGATGGCTTGTGCGGGTTGTTTGTGGAGCCTGATTGATGGGATATTTTAACCTTGCAGTCCACACTCTGCCTTTGAACTATCAAAGTTGAAACTCTCACTGTCGTCTGCCTGTCTCTTTAATGTTTAATCCCCCCCCCCCCCTCCCCACTGCTGCATTCTAGACCAATCATGTTGCTTTAACCGAAGGCTGGGGTTGGGGAATAGAGGACAAAAACAGTCTGCTGCCATTTTGTTGTTAGAAGAACGGGCTCGTTCGCGAACGACGCATTGAGGCAGCTCAGTGTATGAAAAAAGTTTGTATGCCAAGGTAAAATTTTCATAAATGTAACGTTCGTGAACCAAAAAGTTTGTAAGCCAAGGGGTTCGTAAACCGAGGTATCACTGTAATTATATTTTGTCCATAAATTCATATGAAATAACTCCAAATTGTCTTTCAGCTTCCTTTCATTGCTTTTCCCCTGTTGTGCTGCTTCCAGATGTGTGTTTTCGTATTTCAGCATTTAACCAATCACATTTCAATCATCATTTGTTACCAGGGTCAGAAATCTACCTGGACACCTTCACAATCAGTTTTGAAGGCCCTGTTGCATTAAATGCATTGTCTAATACTTTGTTGCGATAACTAATGTCTGAATACCTGCCAACTACTCCGTTTTTGCCGTAATGAGTACGGTTTTCATTATGTCATTCTTGGTTACGGTTTATTAATGAAAATTACGGTTTCCAATAAATAGTCAAAAATCGTCAAAATAGTAAATACCCAATGTTCATTCAAAACAACATTGCAAAGGATCATATCTAAATTTAGAACAGGCGATCGGCACATTGCCACCTGGTAGCTTCCTTTTGATGAATTGCATATGCGCGTGCTGCGGCTCATTCCTGGAATGGATTTGCCGGAGAAAAAAAAACAACAAGTGTGAAATCAAAAAGAAAACTCCCAAGCATTTCCAGGAGTTAGACTTCGGTCAAGAAACGGTGAAAATGATGCGAACTGCAGTGTGTGTCAGCAAGATTTTTCTGTTGGATATGGAGGAATCAGTCACAGACTTTATTTTATACACAGTGAGGTATTTTATTGAATGAGCAAATGTGGTTTAATAAGGACTCAGGTTCAGTATATACTGCATAAAATGTGACCTAAACAAACATATTCAATATATTTCAGTTTATCAGTCCTATATCATTTGTCGTTACTATCATCAGATAGCTTTATTTTGTGTTGTCTTAGTTAATATCAAAATAATTTATAGTGGTCACAAATGTGATTTGATATGATTAATATTAATTGTGAGTCTTTGATGATGCAATACAGTACAATTACATATATCAATATGCTTTCTTATATTCTTATATTTGCACTATGTACAGTTTGTTTTTCAATTGCTGCAGTGGACTGCAAATTTCCCCATTGTGGGACTATTAAAGGCTTTCTGATTCTGATTATTTTAACAATCCTTGGTAGCTCATTAGTAGTCATTGTAAAATTTATGATTCTATCTTTTTTGTGTTTCTTTTTCAACTTTGACGAGTATCACCTTATGTATCTTTTTACTACAGAATGTGTTTTCTATTAACTTAATTTACATATGAAAATTCAACATGTTTATGATTGATTGTGAATGTTAGTCTTTCAAATTTGAGTTTGTTGATAGCTATTTCTGTCAACACATAGAAACGTAGGTTAGATGTGCATATTTGAAGTTATTTCAAATAAGATTGATTATTAAATGTTTGTTTTATTGTAAAATATTTCTGTTTTGTTTTCTTAAAATAGTAGCAAACATGCTATTTTCATGATTGACAAGTTGAAATATGAGTATTATCTTTGACATTGATCAACATTTGTATGGTGTATGTAGCCTCATTTTAAGTAGCTGTAATGTTAAAATCATTGGCTTTTTATTATACAGTAAAGTCTCGTTATATCGATATCAGATATATCGATAGTCCCGGTTATATCGATACTATTTCTATGCACGCACGGAGAAAATTACATGCAAACAGGGTCGGATATATCGATAGTCCCGGTTATATCGATATTTTTTCGGACTCCCTTGAATATCGATATAACGAGACTTTACTGTATTTATTACACCTCCACAAAGGATGAACAACCAATGTTTTTTTCTTCCTGTTAATGCATACCTACACACGTCATTTTAACTGCTCTTGTCCATGCAGGTAGTTGTTAGAAATATTTTTAATAAGACATGAACTTTACAAACATGACTTGAAAGAAATGTCATTCAATGTTCCATGCGTTTGGCTCTGCGGCGCATAATCAGATCACAGAACAGTCTCTTCTCTCCTCCATTCTGAATCTTCCCCCTGCGCTTTTGACGTCTTGTTCTGGACACGCTGAATTTCCGTCATGGCGGCGAGTTTCTGCTCCAGCTTCCACACTTGCTCCCTGTACTTTTTGCGAATGTGTCTGTACGAGCTCAAGGCCTTACTGGAATGGTGACATTGCAAGATTTCATAACTTTTATCACTCATTTCAGAAAAGTTTATGTATATTTTATTTATATATTTTGTTATTTTGGTTTAGAATTCAAACCGCCATGTTGTACCTGTGAGCTTGTGCAATCCGTGCCACGTGTTCATCACTCTCTTTACTTGAGGTGCTGTCTCGGAGTGCTGCATTCAGCGAGTCATACACAAACGCCATTCTCCTCTTGACAGCTTGTTCCCTACAAGCCGATGAAGAGGAGAAGATGAATTGCAGCATTTCCATCTCTGAATTCTAACTAAAGTTGTCCATTTTAAACAAACGATAATCTGAAACAATGATTGCATCATTTTTATCTACTAGGTGTCTTTCAAAAAAGATCTTCTCCTCTACACCTGATACAGGGAGCCGCTTGGTCTTGTTCAAAAGCAATGAACAGAAGCTGGATCACATTTGCCAGAATCTGCAGCTTCAGGTAACGAACCAGCGCCGAACCAACAGCTCACCTCTGAAGTAGTGCCTGCAGTTCTTTCAAGATGGGCCTCGTCCTGAGCCCAGACACGTCACCATCGCTACACACTTTATCAGCATTCTTGCAGAGCCTCTAATAAGGAAACGATCCCCCATCCCCAAGAAAAAAAACATGAATACATACCCAGGACATGAAATTACATCAGAATCAGAATCACAATACCTTTATTCGTCCCACAATGGGGAAATTTGCATACAGGCTGTGACTAAACCGCCTTTGCAAGGATCCATCTGTGTAAGCTCTCAGTCGTACAGCAGTGGTCCATTGATGAAATGGTTTCTTCAGCCCACATCTGTACTTCTTTGAAGGTGTCGGACGTTTTGCCCCCTCATCCAAAAAGCTTCATCATAATTTTGCTAGTAGCTCTGGCCCCATATATATATCCCTAATGTCCAGAGGTGGCGGTGCCATACCTCTCCTTTAAAAGGTCCCTGCACTAAGGTTGGGGGCAGCAGAGGACTATTCCCTGAAGCTAATCTGATTACTTATTTTGTCCTGACTGATTATGTTCTATGACTGGCCCTGATTGCACCATTCGCCCTGGTATCACCTCATCAGCATAACTAAGCCTATGTGGTAATGATCCAAGAAGTCTGTTGTAAGCACAATCCAAATAGAACATTCGTGAAGGGATTTGCTGTTTTATAAAAATAGCTTCTTTTACTCCGCTTTCAAAGCATCTATTTTCGTTCACTAAAATTTTAACCTCACTGTCATCAATTGAGTGATTGCTAGATTTTAGGTGCATATGTACTGCAGATTGAAGCCAACTAGCATTATGCCAGCAATGTTGTGCAATGATCACACATGTAATTTTTGTTATCAAATAATTTGAACTTGCAATGTCAGAATCGCACACCATTTCAAACTGTGTCACAATATTTTTGCATGTACTGCGTATCACATTGGGCTTTGTCGCGTCCTTGTCCTTTGACAGTGGCAGTGGTGTGAAGAGTAGCTCTAATCTGAAGACCTTGTTTGACCAAAATATCCCTCTTGCTCTGCAGGGATTCTCTGCTTTGATAGCGAGATGTATGATTTCCCAGGTGGGACGCCCGGATTTGAATCGGGTCTGTCACAAAAGACCAACGCCCTGCTCCCACTTGTACACTTCACCTTGACTTTGTGTCACTTAAAGAAGTCACAGAAAAGTGTGCTACTGTTCGTACGGTCTACCTGTTGTTCAGGCTTGCAGTCTTGCGGCTCCTCTCGGAGGCTTTCTGGAGAATGTGTTCCTGATGCTTCTTGGGCTTTTTGGGCCACCGCACTCCATTCCAGACACCTCAGTTGCTTCTCCTTCAGACGAATCTGAGCACGGAGATCCGACATCTCCTCCTGAACAAGTAAAATCAACCATTAGATTATTCGTTGAGTGAATTCAGTAGGAAAGCTGGTGACATTGGCAAGACCAGCGCAAAAACACAACAAAACCATACTGTTCTCTACTGTTTTGTTTTGTTTTCATCTAAGGCAAAGGTGTCAAAGTCTTTTTTTTTTTTACCACGGGCCACATTGTCGTTAGGGTTTCTTCTCTGGGGGCGTTATGAATTTGGAGATGCCATTAAAATGTTTAATCTCCTCCACACATGACATTGAGAGCGCACAGCAAATTAATGCAATACTAGTTTTCAAATTTGAAGTAAAAAATAATGACTGTTGTTATGGTTTACATGGGACAATTTGAAATTTTGGTTCAGACTTTTGTAAGCATAATAATAATAATAATAATAATAATACATTTCATTTTAAGCGCCTTTCAAAGCTCTCAATGACACTTTACAGTCATCTGACCTTCTTCAAATTTCTATTCCCTCTCGTTCCCTCAGGTCCTCTTCCTCCCTCCACCTCTGCATGCCTCCCCTGCTCCGTCTCAGCACGATGGGGGACAGGGCTTTCAGCCGCTCTGCCCCCAAACTCTGGAACTCACTTCCAACATTTGTAACATCAATTCTCTTCCCACCTTCAAATTCCATCTCAAAAGCTACCTATTTAAAATCACATTTTCTGTGTAGCTTTTTCTCTTTTTTTCGATTTATAACTATTTTTATTGTATTCTATTTGTGATTGTATTTTATTTATTTAAGTGCTTGATTTACTTTCGCGGGCCGAACCAAATGATGTGGCTGGCCAGATTTGGCCCCCGGGCCTTGACTTTGACACCTGTGCTCGAAGAAGATTGACAATGACAATTGACAATTGCAATCTCTTGCAATCAAAAAGTCGCTTTCAATTAAGAATTATTGTCATTAAAAGTTAATGGGCAGTTACCCCCAAAACACGCCTTTGTACGTTGTATTAACATGTCTAAGCAATTTGTCTGTACACAATAACTCAAAGCCTTGACATTTGAATGGCACTGACATGTTCGATGAGCCAGATATTTCCTTTTTTTTTTTGCTTTTGCAAGGGAACCATGATGTTATGGTAATTGCATGAATTCTTTTCGACCTGCAAATGTATTGAACAATGCAATTTTGAAATAAGAAATGTACTAAAGCGACTGAGAAAACAAAGGAATTACACAAAAATGGCACAGCAGGCTCATTTAATTCAAATATTTTTCATCCAAAAAATGATTTGCACCAGTTAGGGAGAATTACGCTTAAAAATATGTCTCAGTCAATTATTATTATCAATTAACTCATTCACTGCCGCACATGTACAAAAATGTGTCCACTCCAGTGCCAGGGTTTTAGTCATTGTCACTTGAATTCCAGGACCCACAGAATATTGAGTTTTAGGACTATATAAACATTCAATGCAGCATGAGAAACTTAAGACTCTTCTTTCATCAGGGAAAAAAGTTAATTCCTAAATTATACGGGTCTGGCGTTATCTGAGCTTGAAATGGGGGTGGCTGCCCAAAATACAATGCAATAGATACATATTGGTTTATATAGCGCTTTAACAACAGCTGAAGCTGGAACAAAGCGCTAACATAGAAACATAGAAAAAAAGTAAATGCTGCCCCTTGTGGAAGGGAAAAAAATTTATTGCCAGAGTTCTGGTCCACGCTTTATCGGCACCCAAGCAAAAAAAAAAAAAAACAAGTCCCAAACTTATTCGGGAATGGCGTGCTACGTCATATTTTATATTCCCAAATAAATTTGTGAACGGCAGTGAATGAGTTAAAAAAAAACGTTTGAGAACCACTGGTATAGACTCTTACCCTGATAGTGATCAACTCATGGAACAGAGATGTCTTATCACTCTGGCCCTCTGCCGGTTCTTTCGATAAGTGTCCTACTCTCAATCCAGCAGGGCAACTGGCATCTGGGCTCATTTTGACTCCTGCTTGATGTGAACGTGGCTTCAGAAGGCAAATGGCTGCCCGATCTTCTTTCAGACGCTCAATTAGCTGATGGAGCTGAACCTCTCTCTCTCTCATTTCAGCGGTTCTGGAGTTACAGATTGTTAATTATTTTGCCATTTCAAATACTCAGTGAGTCCTTCAAAACATCACCTCCACACTGTGTGTGTTTCCATCTTCTCGGTGAAGGAGGTTGACATTTCCTCATCTCCAATTTTCCTGGTCTGAGCTGGACTGCCAGGCTGCTGCTTGTTATCGCCTCCTGCTGGAGGCAGTTGGTGTTGGTGAATAATAAGCACACGTACGCAATACAGGGACATGAGTCTGCACTGAGTAGCGAACATAAAAAAATGTTCTTCAAACACCTGCTCTGTCGGTCTGTACAGGAATGCTTTGTTGCTTCTGAGCATCGTAGAGTGACAAAAGTTCACTGTAGGCCTCTTCACACTCCTCACTGAGGAAAGCAACAAACCAGCACAATTTTGGTCTAATTCCAAGTTGCTAACAAGTGCTAAGAACGTTATGTGACAGGTATGTTGTATTTGATTACCAATATCGCAGAGCCAAATGCATGGCAGAGCAATCGGCCTCAAGCCTCTCGAGTGTTAAACGGATCTGCTCGTAATCTGCTCTCTTTCGCTCCAAAGCAACAGTCAGATGCTCATTCCTGGCCTTCAGCTTCTCAATATACCTGTAAAACACCAAAGATGATTGAAGTAAGTGGAGCTAAGCACCCGCCACTGGGCACTCCACATCTACCAAACTAACCCCCCTTTAGCCCATGTAAGTGAGTGACAAACATGTACGTAGCCTAAATTTGTTGTTGATAGCTTGAAAATAGGTTCCCTGACATTCGCCCGATATGTGTGTCAAGTAAAAGTCAAAGTAAGCTTTATTGTCCGTGAGTGGTCTGTCACTGAAATTTCGAAAAGAGCCCTTCTGTGTATTAACACAATTAAAGATCTGTTATATAATAGATGGCATGACATGAATATTCCATGACTTCTGCATCGCTGGTCGGCTGGTTAGCACGTTCGCCTCTCAGTGCAGAATGGAGTTGGAATGTTCTTCCAGTGTATATGTAGGTTTTGTCCAGGTACTCTTGTTTTCCTCCCAAATTCCAAAACATGCACCATAAGTTAAAGTAAAATTCTAAATTCTCCTTCGGTTTGATTGTTAGCACGAATAGCTGTTTGTCTATGTGTTCCCTGTGATTGATTGACAAACAGTTCAGGATTTACCCCCATCTACTGCCCGAAGACAGTTGTGATTGGTTCCAACACACGCTGTGAGAACAAGAGGATTGCTGTAAAGGCAACTAACTTGGTGTTAATGTCTTTGTGTAATGGACTAGTTTTCATATTGTTGTGGAGAGGTTATTTTTATTATTTTTAATGCCTTTGGAACGATGTCAGACAAAGGTTTGGAAATGCCTTTCATAAAATAAATGTCATTGAGCCATTGATCAGAGTTTGAAAACAATGACATGGGGTATTAACTGTGACAATTGATCACCCTGATTAGCTTTTAGCTAGCAAACCAGTCCATGAAATCCTGACCCTGACTTGCATGGTAAAGAATGACGGATCCACTGAATCAAGGCATGCACATAGATAATTGCTCTTCTTTTCCTAAGATAAGCAGTAAAAATAAAGTTGTTCATGTCAGTGTGCACTTTGATTTGGGAATGGTCTGAGCGCTACCTTGCATTGCTACTGCCCTACTTTAAAAGAGTCACGTCGACTTATCATGTTTCCCAATATTGTTTAATTTGTGTTGGTCGATTCTGTTAGTAGTAGTAGTTAGGAATTGGGAGAGGTCTAAATTAATATTGTGTAGGTACCTGTTCAGTCGTTCTATCTCAGTCTCCAAGCCACTGGGGCTCGAACTAGGACTTCGCGAGGGAACAAAGCTCAGAGGGGAACCATCACCTCCTGAAGATAACGACCCTCCTACAGCTCTTCTCAGGAGCAAAGGAGAACATGGAAATGATGAGGAGGCCCGGTCTGCAGTGGTGCCTGAAGGAGAGCAAATGGCTGACCTCCAAGTCCTCTGTTGACCAACCTGTTAGACAACAGAAGAACTGAGTCTTAGCACATAGAATTCTGAACAGAATGGGTGTCAAAGAGCAGCCTTGGCGGAGTCCAACCCTCACGTGAAAGAATTCCAATTTACTGTCGGCAATGTAAAACAAACTCTGACATTGGTGGTATCGGGACAGCCTGAATCAGGGTGTTTGGTACCCCATACTCCCGAAACACCCTTCACAGAACTTCCAATGGACAAGGTTGAATGGCACAAAGTCCACAAAGCACATGTAAATTGGTTGGGCGAACTCCCATACACCCTTGAGGACACTCCCAAGTTGGCAAGAGGAGAACTGGACCACTGTTCCATGGCAGGGATGAAAACCACACTGCTCCTCGTGAATTTGAGACTTGACTTTCTCAGATACACACACATATACAGTAAAACAACAGTTGAATACAACCTTGCTCTTGGCTTCCTCTTCCACCTGGCGGATGTTGTATGCTCTCTGCAGTTCCCCCAGTTGAGGTTGCACTGGAGGACAGTCGACATGCTTTTCCAGGATGGCCTCCTGGAATGTTTCCCTTTCCACATCTGATGGACAAGAAATCCCAAATTCCTTTTCCATTTCCTCCAAAATCTGCAGGAACCAGAAGACTGGATGATAAAGACACGCTAACAAGGGCACATGATCACTTTGAAGCATCATTTGTTCCTGTGTCAACACCTTTGTAGCCTTGGTCCAGCTCTCCTGAGCTGCTCTTAGATGCTCTTTGGGTTTATCTCGGTCAGAGGATGTGATGGGGGTTGCCCAGGAACGTCTGTAGTTGAGTGAGTCCTCCACAGCAGTCAAGGCCCCTTTGAGTTGTGCCCACATCACATGACTGCCCCCTACAGGAACATTTGTG
Source organism: Hippocampus bargibanti (assembly GCF_051943395.1). Taxonomy (NCBI): domain Eukaryota; kingdom Metazoa; phylum Chordata; class Actinopteri; order Syngnathiformes; family Syngnathidae; genus Hippocampus; species Hippocampus bargibanti. The sequence goes on along the minus strand of NC_142740.1, from coordinate 25,257,082 downwards.
AAGATGTGATCAGAAATTGATGCATGTTACACTGATACTCCTATTCAGTCACTGATTGGGAATTGATCCCACCACAACACTATCTCTGCCACTATAGAGGAGGCACTAGGGAAAAAGAAGAGAAAGAGCGAGAGAAACCTTGGTAAGGCAATGAAGATCGAGCTTTGATATCAGAAGCAGTCTTCTTCTCTGGGATGCTTCTCACAAGCCTGTGTGAAAGCAGGTCCGGAAATGGAGGGCTGGCTGGTCTTGGTGATCTCAAATCCCCAGGTTCACTGCAAAAGGGCCAAAAGCATGCTGCTTAAAAGTTAAGACAACTGATTATTGTGAAGCCAACAAGTATTTTCAGTTTCTTCGTTCCACCTATATAATTTGATGATATCAAATACAAGAAAATTATAAAGAAGAATGCCATAGGTCTCATTTTATTTAATTTGTGTTACTGTGGTTGCAGGTTCCGTGGTGAAGAATAATGAACCTGAATAATTTTACCTTTTTTTGAACACAAATTGAATTTTGAACACGAGTGGTTCTCATATTTTGCAGGTCTTGCAGTGTATACTGCACTCATTGGATAATAGCACACAGTGCGCGGCCAATTTGGTATACATATACTCAGTGATGGGCAGTCAGGGTCTGCAAGCCTAAAAATATCTGAATTACAGAATAATGTGAATTATATTTTGACAATGAATTCTTATTAAATAATACCAAATTGCCTTTCAGCTTCCTTTCATTGCTTTTCCCTGTTGTGCTGCTTCCAGATATGTGTTTTTATATTTAAGCATTTAACCAATCACATTTCAGCCATCATTTGTCGCCAGGGTCAGAAATCTACCTGGACGCCTTCACAATCAGTTCTGCATGCTCTGGAGCATAAAAATCAAGGGTGATGAAACTTGTTTTAACCAATCAGATTTCGAGTTTCCAACCCAAGGCCTGCTAAAAGGCGCTGGAAACGTCAGAGTTTTCACAAACTATGATTGGCTAGTCACTAGCTAATCATAGGATCACTAGATGCGAGAGATCAAAGCATACTGGCCAGAGCTAGCACACTGTATCTGTAGCGAACTGTGTAAGCAAATATATTGTTGTGTTGGTTTAATAGCGGCTGTGTCAACCCACAATGGCTTAGAGGAGAATAATTCGATTTGTTTGCAGATATACTGTCAAAGCCACTTTTCAAGAATATATTGACATCATTAATGTTGGACAGCTCCGAAGCTAGCAAAAATAGCAAATAATGCAATTTTATGAGGTTATCATGAATCCACGTGTTCATAGTAAAAATTCAAACAGTTTAATGACAATTTTTCTTAAGTTTCTTCAAGTTACAAGTTTTGTCCTGGCCAATGTCACCCTCTAGTGGACGTGTAGTAATATCACACCACGCTCACAGCTGATTGATTCAGACATAGCACTACTGAAGGCCTAGGAGTGACATACACGGCCTGCCACTGCCGTGGCATGTAAAAAGTCAATACAATTCAAGGTAATCATTTTCATACTATTATGTATGAATGTCTTTGTTTAACATTTAATGAACCATGTTGATCTCATTGAGATTAAGAACCACCTTTTTCAAGAAAATTACATCACCTCACTTACATTACCTCGGTGCCTTCAGTGAGCCCATCTTTTTGTTCACTTCCGCAATGATGTTGAGCAGCATGCCCACTTCACTTTCACACTGAGCCAATTCGGCTGGAGAAGGCTCCACATCAGGATAAAGACTCTTATGGTCGAGGTGCATCGTCAGCTCCTTGTCACTCCCGGATGTGGTGTCCAGGCTGTCACATCGGACCAAGCTGAACTGCTGCAAAACGGTATATGGTTTTTAATATCTCAAGACTCTTATTCCGTCAAACTAAACATCAAACAATCTGAATTGCTCATATTTAAAAGAAGCTACCGAGCCTCTGCTATCTTGATGCTACCACAAAATGATAATCCGACAACCATTCGGCGCATATATTCTTTGTCCTCTGCAGAGAAATTGGCTTTATTATTTTAGATGGTATATAATTATGTCATTCCAAAACAAATCACACAATATTTCTCAAAATGTAAAGTTACAGGATGTACATAACTTAAGCAATTTTTCAATAATGATGCTATACAGAGCAGAGGAATCACAGTGCCAACTGTTTGAAAGTGTCCCTCCTGTTCATGAGAAGTACTGTACTTTGTCCACCACATTTATTGAATATGAATTACGACTTGATCAATAAAGGTTTTTTAATTACTTTCAAGGATTAAACATGTTGTGTTCAACAAGTAGATATTTTGTTGGCATTGTTTTGAGCTACAGAAAGGGGGGAAACTAAAACATCCTGTGTTACTTCCTGCCTGTACAATTTTTTTATACATCAAAAGATCACACACACACAATAAAATACTTCGTTAGTTAACCATCCATGTACAAGTTCAGCATTACAGCAAATTGAAGCTAAAGTGTGCATGTTCTTACGAATTTAATAAATCACTTGACAAAACGAATTTATTATTTATTTTGTAGATCCTGTTGGTGACATATTTGAATTCCACATTCCAAATACATCCAGTCAGAACAATAGGGATGCATTCCTCTTCAGCAAGGCAATCCCAAACATTCACTGGACGACATTCCAAGACCCAACATGCTGTCTTACAGACACGCACACACAATAACACACGATAAGAAATAATGTGAAAATGAAATGTCAAGAAAAAGAATGCGTCCAAGTAATGATCACACTGTAACGGTGTAACATCAGAATCAGAATCCCTTTATTCGTCCCGCAATGGGGAAATTTGCAATTAACATGATTAGATTATTCATTAAATGTATTACTGCAATCGTTCATTTAGTACATTAGTCATCCTTCTACTGTACATCATTTTTTTCTGAGTGGTTGACTTAGCAAAATCGGAACGTTATTGTCATTTCCAAAGCTATGGAAAAGCTTTACATCATGCAATGTAACAACAACAACATATCAAATTAAAAGGAAAAAAAGAGATACATAGTTTCCATGACCTACCTCCATAATTGACACTTGAATCTTCTGTTGTAGATGCTCGCTTCTCACCACACAACACAGAGAATACAGAGAATTATACTTGCCACTTGCAGTTATTTTATTGTGAAATGATCATTATTCCGCAGGTTGGCCAACGAATGTTTTTAGAGGCATGAATGAAGTCAGTGGAAAAACCCCACCCATCCTCGTCACTTGGTGCCTTTTCCTGTTTTGTTCAGCTTGAAAATCCATGCTTTAAAATAGCCAGCTCTGAAATTTTGTGTTCACACAGGATGTGTGCAAATTAAGTGAAAGCTGATTGTAGTTCTGAGTTATGCGGATTTTTTTTTTTTTTTTTTTTTTTGTAATTCTCAGCCTTACAATATACATCATTGTTTTGGGTATTTGTGCGCTTGTGTGCACGTGCCTGTCATCTGTCAAAATAATTTTACTTTGCTGAATTTTGTGACTTCGTGACTCGATTGTGTCATTACCCACGATGAATCGAAACAAAGTTTCAAAATGTATCTCTGGTGCATTGAAAGTCCAATACATCTTCTTGTTTTCTTTTCGGCTTTTCCCTTCGTATCACAGTATTTGTAAACTTTATTTTTATATGTATGTTTTTTTAGAGAACGCATGTTTTAATATTAAACGGCATTACCCATAATGCAACGCAGCCTAGCTGTTGTCATTTCCTTTGCGGAAGTTCGAAACAAATGCTAGCTGTCCGGGAGAAAATATCGATCTATTTTCAATGAGTTTGACGCTCTTTGAGTCTTTGAACTCTCAAAGCTATTAATTTGGTAAGTCTCCTCCTTACATAAATTGTACGTCTTTTTCCACAAAGCAAATTGGTCTTTAAAATTCCAAGTCAGCGTAGGTAATAGTAACTGGTCATATTGGCTACCCCGCTGCCGTAAAACAATAGCAGACGAAATAAAAGGTTTCTTCTTTAATTGAATGTATTTTTCCCCATCTTTAGAATGCCGCGTGTCAACTGTTTGCGGCAACATGCTGCTTGTTATTACCTTTATACATTAGTTTGAGTAGGTAACCGAATTTCACTGGAGTGTATGATGTCATCGATGAATATTGTTTATTTTTGCTTGTTCTCCTTTCGCCTGTGTGTCGTCGGCCAATATTCCAAAACACTAACGTAAATGAAAGCCAGCCATATAAGTTTGATGCACACAAGTGTGATTGTGCCTTACGATTGGCCGGCGACCATTCCTGAGTTGGATAGGTAATCTGGTATAGCTTCCAGCTCATGAACAACTGAAATGAGGCTAAGCACTGTCCAAAATGTATGGATGGATCAAATATGTGTGCATTTACCCACTAAAGTCTTGTTCTGAACGATGCAGCTTCTGTATCCATGGAAACGTCCGAGCCTGGCCCAGCAGATGGCGAGGAGCACTTAGTGGAATTGCGACCCCGAACACGCTCCAACCCTGAAGGTGCGGAGGACCGTCGAAGCAGCACTGGTAGCCTCGGAGGCGGAGGTAATCCCAATTTATCTCAGCCGGCCGTGGGCAGTCGTGTCGAGGGCGAGGGAGAGGCCTCAACCAGCGACAGTCCTCCCTCCTCCACCACCACGACCATCTCTGCTTCTGGCCCTGTTGCTGCCGCTTCTGCCGCCACAGTCGTACAACATGCTTTAGCCGCAGTTTGCAAAGAGAGACTCAAGGCCACACCGCAGCAACCTGGACTACCAGTTTCCGTCTCCCTAGCTGCTGAGTACCAAATCCGAGTTCCTAGGGTCAACTGTCCAGAAAAAGTGGTAAGGTCATGGAAGAGGTCACCAAATTATGTCAATTGTTAAAATTGGTCGCTTGCATTGGATTGAAGGGAAAGGTTTTTTTTCCCAAAAGTGATTGTTTGAACAGGGAAGTTTAACTTATTCACTGCCAGACGATGTGCAAAAATGTGTCCACTGCAGTGCCAGGGTTTTTGTCATCGTCGCTTGAGTTCCAGGACCCCCAAAATATTGACTTACTTCCTCATTTAGGAAGTCCGGACAAGTTGTGTCCATAATTTGTTAAATCACTTCAAATGACTTCTAGTGGGCGCATTTTACAGAGATTCCACTGCATATAGCTCCTTTTTACGTTTTAATAGTTGCACTGAATATTCAGGAAGTCTTGTTTTCGAGTTGATGACGATGCCCTAAGTCAGGGGTGTCAAAGTCATTTTTTGCAGCGGGCCACATTGTAATTATGGTTTCCTCTCAAGGGCCGTTATGAATTTGGGGAAGCCTTTAGAATGTTTAATACCCTCCACTTATTACATATAGAGCGCACAACAAATTAATGAATAACTAGTTTTCAAATCTGAAGTCAAGAATAATGACTGTTATTGTGGTTGACATCCAAAAAATATGAAATTTTGGTTTGGATTTTAGCAAGCGTCATGGAATTTAACAAGTTTGATTTGCTTTCGTGGGCCGAAAAAAATGATGTGGCGGGCCAGATTTGGCCCCCGGGCCTTGACCTTGACACCTGTGCCCTAAGAGATGTCACGGAGGGAACGGCCGTGATTGAGAACTTTTTGGGTACTTTTTTTTTCATCGGAAAAAAACGTGTTGATCGCGAAATTAGAAGGAAAACTACATAAATAACGCGATGGTGAATCGTTGTGTGTCGAAGCCAATTGTGGTAACACGCATAAAGAAGGTGTAAATTTACACAAATTCTCAGCGGACAAATCAGCCCATTTCCAACGGAGCTTGTGCGCCATCTTGTGCATTTTCTGAGCCCTACATTGGAGTCCAGACGGCTCGAATTTATACGGAAGGACTTCTTTAATCAATTGCAGACATTTATGCTTTCCCCTTCAGAACTATTTGAATCATATTCATAATTGGATGAGTAACAAGAAAGCATCTTTTCCGAATCTGAACTCTGAAACCATTGTTTTGATTCTGGAGCAAGGCAGTGTGTGACCAATAGTGACATCACGAACAAGGGGGCGGGCCTTTCTGAATCTATCCAGTTCCGAGCTCATTTTGTGGCAGTTTTGGGACATTTTGTCATTTTTATTGGTGTTTTGCATTTGACTAAAAATATCAGCCTGCGTGTTTTGGATGTTTTAGATGCTATAAAACGTTTTTTTTATGTCAGTTAGGAAACAAAAAAATGGTGTCGGTTATCCTTTAAATTAACTCATTCTCTGTCATTCACGGATTTGTTCGGCCTTTATTTTTTCATGCTTGGGTGCCGATAAAGCGCTGGCTATGGCTTCTGGCAATGTATTTTCCTTTCCATAAGGGGACAGCATTTTCCTTTTTTTCATGTTAGCACTTTGTTCCAGCTTCAGCTGTTGTTAAAGCGCCATATAAACCAATATGTATGTCTTGCTTTGTATTTTGGACAACCGCCCTCATTTCAAGCTCATATAACTCCAGACTCATATCATTTAGGAATCAACTCTTTTTTTCTGATGGAAGAAGAAAGTCTAAGGTTTCTAACGCTGTATCGAATGTTAATGTCGTCCTAAAACTAAATATTCTGTGGTTCCTGGAATTCAAGTGACAATGACAAAAACCCTGGCATTGGAGTGGACACATTTTTGTCTGGCAGTGAATGAGTTAATTGCTGATAACCAGTGTCAAGTCCACGTCTTTAATCATGTGTTTATGTTTTCCTCTCAATAGATTATCTGCCTGGACCTTTCTGAAGAGATGTGTTTGCCAAAGCTGGAGTCTTTTAATGGGTAGGCCGATTCTTGTTCTGAATTTTCCTCACCCAGGTCAAAGTGTTCTTTTTTTTCTTCATCATGTGTCTTTCTCTCCAGCTCTAAAACAAACGCCTTGAACATTTCCCAGAAGATGATTGAGATGTTTGTCAGAACGAAGCACAAGATTGACAAGCGGCATGAGTTTGCCCTGGTGGTGGTGAATGATGACGCTCTGTGGGTGAGTCGGGGACTCTTTGGGACGACAGTATTTGTGTAGCCACGGGCTGAGCGATTCATCTACATTTAACTCATTCACTGCCAGACGATGTGCAAATAAAATGTGTCCACTCCAGTGCCAGGGTTTTTGTCATTGTCACTGGAATTCCAGGACCCACAGAATATTGAGTTTTAGAACTACAGTGATACCTTGGCTTACGAACTTAATTGGTTCCCAGACAGTGTGTAAGGTGAAAAGTGTGTATCCCAAAAAATTAATATCCCATATGAAACTATTAAAATGAGAATAATCCGTTCCCAGGTCCCCATAAACCAATGTTCTACTTTCTAATTTTCTAAGCCTTACAACTACACCAAATATATCTTATTTTATGTATAATAAATGTGCTATGGTATTATAATTAAAGAAATAAACTGTACTGTATAATAAAGTCGTTTTATTTACCTTTGTGATGGTCGTTGATGGCTTGATGGAATGGAGTTGCCGGTTTCATCAGCATTAAACACTTGATGAGGAATGTAACCTTTTTCTTTCACCATCTTGAGGAATGATCCCTTGTAGGTGCTTTGTCTGTGATAATTTTATCAAGTTTCTCATCAATTGTGTTCTGTTTAGCTGGGTTGATAGCTAGTTGATAGCTCGTTTTATGTCATAAAGTTCAATCTTAACTCCCTTGTCTGTACTGTACTCCATCTGCGTGCATGGAACGACACTGCCATCAAGAGGCCAAGATACGTAGAGCAGGAACAGTCTTTTTTTAATAATAATACATTTCATTTGTAAGCGTCTTTCAAAACTCTCAAGGTCACTTTACAGTCACTGGATCCGTTTTTCTGTGGGTGAGCAGCGGCAGCCATACGCGCCAGCCTTCACTCAACCCGGAATAACTCAAATAGATAGAAAGCTAGCAAGATCGCTAATAGATAGCTAGATAGTGAATCGCTAGCTAGATAGCCAGCGAGACAGCCAGATAGCAAATAATTTCTATTATTTGAGTACTGTATACTTTAATGGTTGAGTTTTAGGAGTTGAATAAATATTACGTTTTGAAATTAATAAAAGTATAATTCCTTATTTTAATCTCAATCGTCATAATTGTGATTAGCCAGACCTCATCAATTATTTTGTAGCAGGGTGCTTTGTCCGGGAATATTTTAGATTAATTTAATGGGTGTGGGTTTCATTTGTTTAGTCATTCATTTATTTATTTGTTTGTTTATTTGTGGATTTGTGATTTTTTTTTCATCACAAAAATCTATGAATCTATGTCTGTGAATCTATATCAATATCTATGAATACTCAAAATCCACACAAAGTTGCATTAAAAATTGTACAGAGCCTTGCGTTTTGTGCCTGTTTTTTTACATAAAAAAGTGAAATACAGTGAGACCTCAACTTATGAACTTTATTGGTTCCCAGATAGAGTGTTTAAGGCGAAAAGTGTGTATCTCAAAAAAAAAACTCCAATAAGAAACCATTAAAATGGGAATAATCCGTTCCAGGGTTTCCATAAAATATACTTTTCAACTAAATAAGCCTTAAAACTACACACAACATACCTTATTCTATGTATATTAAATGTGCTATTGTATTGCAATGAAAGAAATACACTGCATTGTATCATAAAGTCACTTTATTTTATTTTTTACTTTTTCATTTATGGCTTGATGGAATGGCGTTGGAGGTCGAAGGTCAAAGGGAATTGCATGAGGACTGTAATTAAAGAAATAAACTGTGCTGTAAAATAAAGTTATATTCACCTTTTTGATGGTCGTTGGTGGCTTATGGAAGGAGAGTCACCTTCCATAAGGACTGTTGGTAACTTAAACTCTGGTGCTGTTCGGTCGTGTGCTTCTGCCGAAGATCACTCCGCCGTGGTGGGTGTATATTATGAAAATAGTGCTTATTATAAGGTTTAATTTTCATAAATTTGACGTTTGTAAGACGAAAAGTTTGTAAGTTAAGGTGTTCGTAAATTGAAGTCTCACTGTAAATGACATCATTTAAAAATTGCCACTATTCATGTCACGTGTTATCTGTGCAACCCTGTTTTAAAAAAATCTTTTTTTTTTCTGATGAAAGAAGAGAGTGTAAGGTTGTTTATGTAATCCTAAAAGTCAATATTCTCTGGGTCATGGAATTCGAGTGACAATGTCAAAAACCCTGGCACAGGAGTGGACGCATTTTTGCACATCCGGCAGTGAATGAGTTCAAAATGTCTTTTTTTTTTTTACAAAATATTCCACTTTGTCTCAGCTCTCAGGCTTTACCTCAGACCCCCGGGAGCTATGCAGCTGCCTCTATGATTTGGATACCAACATGTGTGAGACTTTCAGTATCCTTCACATTCTTCACTCTCCATTCAGTTACAATTAGAATAAGTCATTTTTTTGGTCCAAGCCTTAACTGTCTTCTGCAGACCTGGAAGATCTTCTCAGTGTCATGTGAGCCAACCTAAGAACAAAATCTTTTGTTCCAAAAGATTCCGTATGTAGATGATTTGACTAAAATGGGCATGTCCGTTTAACAGTCGTCAGAAGATTGAGCTGCCATCCATGGAAAATGTTCAGACGGTGCCACCTCCTTACGTGGTGAGGACCGTACTTATTTACAGCCGTCATGCCGGACAGCTCCAGCTCAACCCCTCCGAGGCTGTCAGTGTAAGTTGGACCATCACTTCCTTGACACCAATTTTCATTTGAAGGACAACCGACATCACTTTTTTGTTTTTTAACTGACACCAGAAAAACGTAATAGCGTCTAAAATACCCAAAACATGCAGTATGATATTTTTAGTCAAAAAAAGTGTCCAAAATCTGCAAAAAAAAATTGAGCTGCGAATTGGGCATTTTCAGAAAGTCCCGCCCCCAGATCGTGACGTCACGCCAAGACGTCTTGCGTTGCTAGTGAATCAAAACAATGGCTTCAGTTTCGGAGAATATGCTTTCTTGTTAAACATCCGGTTATGAATATGATTCAAATAGTTCTGAAGAGGAAAGCATACATGTTTGCAATCGATTAAAGAATGTATTTGTGCCATTTTGAGGCAACATTGGGGGAAAATCTCTCACCCAAAAAAAGAGGCACAAAATGGCGACCTCCTGTGGCCACCTCCGTTTCCACAGGCTGATAAATACCTTCTATGGAGCTTGGACGCCCTCTTCTGGCCTCCTGGCGGCTTTTGGGTGCAACACGAGGTCCCCAGACCAAACAGGTACAGCAAAATACATTGACGTGATGGAAGGACCGCTACAATGCGTCTTTTTTACGGTAAAGGGCGGTCCTTCAGTGACGTCTCGTACGGACTCGTCACCAACTGAAAAACAAGACTTCCTGAATATTCAGCGCGAGTCTTAAAACGTAAAATATAGCTATATAGAGTGGAATCTTTGTAAAATACGCTCAGTAGAAGTCATTTGAAGCCATTTTACAAATTAGGGACACAACTTGTCCGGAGACGTCGGTTGTCCTTTAATTTGAACACCCATGGGGTGACTTTACTGGGGTGACTAGATGGTCATGCGCTGTCCGGGGTGCATTTGAGCAAAGCTGCAGAATGTTCATTTTTCACTTGTGTCCTTCAGAAAATGCTCCAGTCTCCCTATTTTTTCTTTGATGTGGTCTACCTCCATAATGGCGCCGAAGATCATGGCGATGATACAAGCTGGCGGGTGAGTGGGATCTTGATCTTGACCAAGCAAGAAGCTCGCTGAACGTGACTCGCCTGACTCATATTTTTTCAGTTCTCGCTCAATGACTGACAACTTCATTATTATTAAATGGATTATTATTATTAAAATTAAATGGATTATTATTATTAGTATTAGTATTATATAGTTAGCTACCTGGCTAGCTATCGACCTGCTATCTATTAGCTCTCTAGCTGGCAAAATGGCTATCTCGCCAGCTGGCTAGCTATTATAATTCTCAAGGTCACTTTACAGTCGCAGGATAAGTTTTTCTGTGGGTGAGCAGCGGCAGGCGCCAGCGTTCACTCAACCCGCAAGTAACTCCAATAGATGGAAAGCTAGCTAATAGATAGCTAATAGCTAGCTATAGCTAACAGATAGCCAGCTGGTTAGCAAATAGAAAGATAGCTTGGCAGCTAGCTAGATTGCCAAATAGCGAATTTGATGGACAGACAGCTTGATAGCTAGATAAATAAAAAGAAGTGAAGAAAAGAAAAAAGAAAAAGAATAAAATCTGGTCTGCTCAGATAGATTTCCCCTCAATCCCGTCCAATCAAAATCAAGAACAGCGTGATTATGTAGCATATGTCTCGATATCAACATATATAATATTAGCTCATTTAATGATTAAAATACATATTTAAAACCAAAACATGCACAATTAAATCATCAGAACATAAAACACAAATGTAGAATAAATGAAAATAGAGTCTAGGCGACCATGCAGGTAATATTTAGATACATAAAGAAGATAGGATATAACATGCGAGACGGTACGAAAAAGAGGTCAAATAAAAAGCTCCAAGGATGCATCTGGGAAATTTAAAATGGGGGGCGAATTCTAAAATGGATGGGCTATTAGGTAGCTAGCTAGCTTTCTATCTGAGTTTCCACAGCTAGCTTTCTATCTGTTTGAGTTACTTCCGGCTTGAGTGAACGATGGCATGTGTGGCTGCCGCTGCTCACACTTAGAAACACTTATCTTGTGACTGTAAAGTGACCTTGAGAGTTTTGAAAGGCGCTTATACGTGACATGTATTATTTTTATTATTCTTTTTGCACATGTTCGACAGTGAATGAGTTCAAGTGTTGTTTTCTGTCTCCAGGACAACTACACGTCTTTCTGCAACCTTGACTCCAAGGGCATGTGCTATCGCTTTGAGGTTTCTTTAAGTGGCCCTGCCATCGAGCTGCACAATTGCATGGCCAAACTTCTCGCTCACCCTCTGCAAAGGCCTTTCCAAAGTCACGCATCATACAGCCTCCTGGAAGGAGAAGAGACGCAGGACATTGAGGCCACCGTCTAACGGGGCGCGACTTGTCCTGTTGGGACATAAACAGACTCTGTTAACGATTGGACCAGCACCCGGATTCCAGTTAGGTGATTATAATGTGGAATGCAGAACTTCCAAATGTTATGGATTATTGTATTTTGTTGCGCCAATTATCATGGAATTCGGAATATTTTTTTTTTTCTTAACCTGCGTCCAACGTCATGACACTGTCATGACATGACATTAAAAACCAACATTTTGTCAATCCTAAAATTATCTCATGCAATCTATCAACAATTTTTTTTGTTTGCAAAATAGTGTTGAATTTGAAGTTTGACTTTTGTGATCATAGTAATCCGATTTAATTGACTTGCTTACTTAAAGGACAACCGACGCCTCTGCACAAGTTGCGTCCATAATTTGTAAAATCACTTCAAATGACTTCTACTGAGCGTATTTTACAAAGATTCCACCGCATATAGTAGCTATGTTTTACCTTTTAAGACTCGCGCTGAATATTCAGGAAGTCTTGTTTTCGAGTTGGTGACGAGTCCATACGTGACGTCACGGAAGGAACACCCCTGACCGAGAAAGCGACACACAATGCATTTGTTTGGTCTGAAAACTTTATTTAATTAATTTAATTAATTAGAAGGAAAAAACATAAATAACGCGATGGTGAATCGTTGTGTGTTGCACCAAGACTACTATTTGATACTAGTTGACACAAATTCCCAGCAGACAAATCAGCCCATTTCCAACGGAACTTGGGCGCCATCTTGTGCATTTTCCGGGACGCTACATTGTAGTCCTGACGGCTCGAATTGATACAGGAGGACTTCTTCAATCGATTGCAAACATTTATGCTTTCCTCTTCAGAACTATTTGAATCATATTCATAACTGGATGAGTAACAAGACAGCATCTTCTCTGAATCTGAAGCCATTGTTTTGATTCTCGAGCAGCTTGGTGTCTTGGCGTGTCGTCACGAACAAGGGGGTGGGACCATCTGAAACTCGCCATCATGAGGTCATTTTTAAGTAGTTTTGGGACACTTTAAGTCAGTTTTGTTGGTGTTTTGCATTTGACTAAAAATATCAGCCTTCGTGTTTTGGGTATTTTAGATGCTATAAAACGTTTTTATGATGTCAGGAAACAAAAAAATGGTTCATGATAATTCATCCATAATAATAATTTTTATGCTATTATACTAATCGTCTGAAATCGACTTTGTGTGTTGGTGTTCTGTAAAAAAATATTCAGACAAATTGTTACTAAAGTGAAGTTGTGTCGGTTTTCAAACCATGCCCATGCATTATTAATAAAATCTCAGTTCACGTATAAGTTGATTGTTAACATTGAAGCAGTGAACTGGAAGATAATTGACCCTTGCAGACTTTGGATAAGACTTCTTCATTTTACTTGCATCATTTTGTGTAAATTGTCATCAAATGGTGAGTATAGTTTTGCTTTTTTGATTGTTGCTGTGCTGATGACCATTTTGTGTTTTGGAGCCTTTTACTGAGTTTCTTGTTCTGTAGCCACAAAGGGACGTAAGTCTTCTTGTGCCGGTCCCAAGCCCGGATAAATACAGAGGGTTATGTCAGGAAGGGCATCCGACGTAAAAGCATGGCCAAAACAAACATGCGTATCATACCTCCGAAATGGAGGTTACTGATTCGCTGTGGCGGCCCCTTCAGGGGAAAAGCCGAAAGGAAAAGAAGAGGATTTTGTGTAAATTTACTTGTTTTTTTAATATACAGTATATCGTGTGAAAATAAGGGCACTGACTTTCGTCAAGATTTGTGTTATGTGTTCTGTTGTATTATTTTTATCATTTTATGTTAGATTTTCCCAGTGCAGTCTTGCCTGGCTAAATAATAATAACTAACCTACCTGGCTATCTATTTGCAATCTATTAGCTATCTAGCTAGCTGGCTGGTTATCTAGCTAGCTGTTTATTAGCCAGCTAGCTATCTCGCTGGCTATCTCATAGCTAGCTGGCTATCAGCTAGCTAGCTAGCTTTCTATCTACAGTATTTGAGTTATTCCGAGTTGAGTGAACGCTGGGGCGTGTGGCTTATCTTATCACGTGACTGTAAATTGACCTTGAGAGTTTTGAAAGACGCTTATAAATTAAATATATTATTATTTTATGTAAAGTACTTTTTCCCCAGTTTTGCGTTTTGCTAATATATTTTGTCAGCAGATGGCAGCATTTCTCTTGGAAACAAGACGTCACGTCTGGCGCTGCTTATCTTCTTTTTTTTCACTTGGAGTGACGAAAGGCATAGATTCATTTGGTTTCGGTCACAGGTATCAAAGTCAATGCCCAGGGACCAAATCTGGCACATTACATCATTTTATTCAGCCCGCAAAAGCAAATCAAACTTGTGAAATTACATAATGCTTGCTAAATGTCAAACCAAAATATCAAATTGTCCTATAAAAACCACAATAACTTATTATTTTTTATTTCAAATTTGAAAACTAGTTATTCATTAAACACTCGATGATGAACGTAACCTTCTTCTTTCACCATCTTGAGGAATGGTCCCTTGTCGGTGGCTTTTCTGCGATAATTTTATATAGTTCCTCATCAATTGTGTTCTGTTTAGCTGGGTTGATAGCTTTTTGCATCCACTGTACAGATGGCTTGTGCGGGTTGTTTGTGGAGCCTGATTGATGAGATATTTTAACCTTGCAGTCTCCTTAAACTCTCACTGTCGTCTGCCTGCTACTGATAGCATGTGCTAGGTCTGGCCATTATGCGCTTATCACTTGCGGCTAGTGATACTATGATTGGCTAGTGAATAGCCAATCCTAATTTATAAAAACTGACGTTTCTAGGCCTTGGGTTGCCAACTCGAACTCTGATTGGTTAAAGCAACAGTTTGATTGCCACATTTGATGCGACAGGGCCTGCAGAACCGATTGTGAAGGCGTCCAGGTAGATTTCTGACCCTGGTAACAAATGATGGCTGAAATGTGATTGGTTAAATTCTTAAATACAAAACACACATCTGGAAGCAGTACAACAGGGGAAAAGCAATGAAAGGAAACTGAATGACAATTTGGAATTATTTAATAGGAATTCATGGGCAAAATAGAATTCACATTAGTCTGTGATTGAGATATTTTTAGGCCAGCAGACGGCCACCACTGCTTAAACAGTATATGAATAAATGATTATACTTGTTTCTTCATATAGTTTCACTCATAACGGCCCTATAAATGAAACTAACTAAAATCTGGCTTGTGACAAAAATGAGTTTGACACACTTGCTTTAGTGTAACCCCTAATCACCATCAGACAATTGCCGTCTGATTGAACATTGGACGGAATGATTATCTTCATGAATGATATCGCTTATCCACTCATATGAATATGACTGTGGTGCTAAATACGTCATATGTCTCCCGTCTCCTGTTACTTATCTAAAGTAGTTGTTTTGTCTTATCCTTTCAGCACAAGATTTCCTGTTTTGACCCCAACGCCGGTCACCGCTTCTGATAGTTATTCACTTTCTGTCACTCACGAGCCTTCATAATTGAGCCTCCCCCCCCCCCCCACTCCAGAATGTTGCCACTGAGACAATGGGGAACAGGAAAGCTCACGGCCGAAAAGACCTTTCCCCCTTTTTCCATCCTTGTGCTGTCGGCTGGTCCTCACGTCATCGCCGCAGATAAGAGCGTGCGAGAGGGCCCATTGACTCTGTAGCGCAGGCAGAATTTGTTATCCTTAAGGATGACAGCTCCCCATTGTTTTCATTCCTTCACTCCTCCACTGCCATGACTCCTTTCCGTGCTTGCTTGGGACAGGATATGCCGTTTTCTTATTTTGTTCATCGACCATCTGGGGAATGTGGGGAGGAATCCTCGGGAAATCTGCAGAAACAAATCAAAGTTATTACCAGAAAGCCAATTATTTCATTGAAAGCCTTCATTTATTTTCTGCAGGTTTGTATTTTCAAGTGTTTCTCCTTTAATTATAATACAATAGCACATTTATTATACGTAAAATAAGGTATATTTTGTGTAGTTTTAAGGCTTAGAAAATTAGAAAGTAGAAAATTGTTTTATGGGAACGGATTATTCTCATTTTAATGGTTTCCTATGGGAATTTAATTTTTGAGATACACACTTTTCACCTTAGACACTCTGTCTGGGAACCAATTAAGTTCGTAAGCAATGGTATCACTGTACAACCATTTTTTTTCCAATCCACATTATCCTTTCAAGGGCCGCGGTGGGTACAGGAGCTAATTTCAGCCATCTTCGGCAATAGGCGGGGGGACACCCTGAACTGGTTGCCAGCAACAAATACCTTTCTTTGGGTCCTCTGGTTTCCTCCCACATTCCAAAAAAAACATGCATGGCAAGGCTGATTGAACACTCCAAATTGTCCGTCGTTGTGAGTGCTTGCGCGAATGGTTGGTCATTTTTCTGTATGCCCTGCGATTGGCTGGCAACCGGTTCAAGGTGTCCCCCGCCAACAACTGGGATAAGCTCCAGAACCCACCAGTGAGGATAAAGTAGTCCGTAAATCAACTAAATGTACCTAATGTTGAATTCCTGTCGAATTTTCCAGCATAGCAATCTATTTTTAAAATAATGACTTCAAGGGTGAGGCGGTGAGAGGCTCTACCAGTGGCAGAGGTCGATGAGGGGGGTGGTCGGTTGAGGAGGGAGGGAGGTATGTGAGGTGAGGGCAGGGCCAGGATGGACTGGAAATGTGCCCCCCAGCACCGTTTATAAACATGGCCCCACGACGCTCCTTGGGATCTTTGTTTACATTCATCCATCCATGCGAGTGTGACGTCGTCACAACCTCAGAATACGGACGGCGTCCTCACTTTAGACTTCTGCGCTTCAAGGGGAGGAGAACCTTGTGGATTTTAGCGTCCTCCCAGCAATTCCTCTTTTGAGCTTTCAACCTGGTTTCCACCATTTCACCTCCAAACATGTACAGCTCCAACTATTCACGAGCTAAGTTTGGCCTGGAGGCCAGAGAACCTTTGCAGAAACCCAAAGGCAAAAGCTGTGGTTACTACTTGAAGATTGTCTTCTTCTTCTCCTCACTTATCCAGTCCCTCATCATCGTCAGTCTGGTGCTTTTCCTCATCTACGGACAACCGGAGAAGTCAGCTGAGGAGATGAGAGTCAAGGTGAGCGAATAGGATGACTCTTTCAACGTTTGTATTTCAAAGTGAAACAACCTTTGACCCCTTGGATCCTTGGGGGGGGGGGGGGGGGGGGATGTCACCTGCTTCTGTTCTTACGCAGGAGCTGGAGATGGGCTTCAACAGACTGAGTGAGAACAATATACAGCTGAGGAGGGAGAAAGGCGAGCTGGGAGCTCAACTTGGAACACGTACGGCTGAGAAAGATGCTCTTGTGAAGCAGCTGGAGCAGCTCATGATTTATGCTAACGCTACCAAGCTTGACTTCATGAATAAATTAGTACGTGGATCTATTTAAGCAATGTGTCATTTGTGACTCGTTTTGCAGTTTTGCTTGACGTTTTGGGTAAATTTTCTTCATGCAGGCTAACTGTGAGAGGCAGATTATGGCAATGCGAAGTACGCGATGTTCCACTTCCCCAGTACAGCAGCCTGTGGTGGTCGCTCCAGGCAGTACGTGTTCACAGCCATCTTTCTTTGTTGTGTTCACAGTGTAACAAAAATGCAGTCATTTTATGTTAATCTGTAATAATACTTTTTATTATTCATTGTTATAGAAGGATTATTATATTGGAATAGTTGTGAATGAGTCTTTCATTGTGAAAGAGAATGTCGGGATTACCTGACATTTGTGGATTTGAAAATGAACATTCAAGACTCAAATTTGTAATTAACTTTTTATTTGAACTGAGAAAAAAAATTTATGTATTAACTCATAAAAAATATCCCGTAAAATAATCCCTTTTGGAGGTTTTAAAACAGCCCGCAAAAATCCACATCTCTCTGCCAAGTGACCAACTTCTCGTCGCTCAGACTCTACAATTTCTGCGATCCCTCCAGATGAGCTCAAAACTTTAGAGAGCCTCAACGCCCAGCAGAGAGCAATGATTGAACTCATCGAAGCCAACTTCAGCCACACAGTCCACTATCTGAGTCAGGAGAGGGACAGCGCCCTCAAGGACAGAGACGTCCACCACCAGGATGGCATCGCTCTCCGCAGAGAAAACACCATGCTGAAGGAGCACCTTGCTGCCTACACTAGGTACCGTATAGCTGCGTATGTTTGCCAAATGGGTTTAAATACAAATACATTTTATTTTAAACACTGTCTTTCACCAGGAAATGTAAAGAAGACTTTGCTCATTCTTTGAATGGAATCGAATTGGTGACCAAGGAATTTCTCAACAAAATCAACAACCTGTTCCCCCACCAGCTGACCTTTCACCTCACCTGTGAGAGTCAGCAGGAGCAAATGGAGAAGATAAGAAACAGCTGCACCAACCTGTCCAGGGATGTGGAGAACAAGTTTCAGCTGTATTTGGACAACGTGGGCAACAAGGTAATGTGCAGAGACGAGATACACATTGGCCATTGGTGTACATCACATTTTATATCAGATAGATAGATAGATAGATAGATAGATAGATAGATAGATAGATAGATAGATAGATAGATAGATAGATAGATAGATAGATAGATAGATAGATAGATAGATAGATAGATATAGACACTGTCTATATATATATATATATATATATATATATATATATATATATATACACAGAGTATATATATATACATATACAGAGTATATATATATATATATATATATATATATATATATATATATATATATATATACAGTAAAGTCTCGTTATATCGATATCGGATATATCGATAGTCCCGGTTATATCGATACTATTTCTATGCACGCACGGAGAAAATTACATGCAAACAGGGTCTGATATATCGATAGTCCCGGTTATATCGATATTTTTCTGACTCCCTTGAATATCGATATAACGAGACTTTACTGTATATATATATATATATATATATATATATACATATACAGAGTATATATATATTTATATATATATATATATATATATATATATATATATATATATATATATATATATATATATATATATATATATATATATATATATGTATATATATATTTATACATATATATATATATACATATACAGAGTATATATATATTTATACATATATATATATATATATATATATATATATATATATATATGTATATATATATATGTATATATGTGTATATATATATATATATATATATATATATATATATATATATGTATATATGTATATATGTATATATATATATATATATGTAGCTAACTATCTATCTAGCTAGCTAGCTATTGCTCTGTCTCTCTCTCGAGGAAGAGAAAGAGATATACAGTGTTGGCACTCTTACATGACTCTATTGTACTCTGATGAAATATTAATTTGATATAAATGACTTCTTTTGTTAAGT
Source organism: Hippocampus bargibanti (assembly GCF_051943395.1). NCBI lineage: Eukaryota > Metazoa > Chordata > Actinopteri > Syngnathiformes > Syngnathidae > Hippocampus > Hippocampus bargibanti. The sequence goes on along the minus strand of NC_142740.1, from coordinate 25,237,716 downwards.
TGATTCAGATTTACTTGTGAGATTCATTTACTTCCTCAAGAGAGGCTCTCTTTCCTCTGTCAAAATATTCATCGACTAAGTTATGGACATAGCTGACCACCGAGGTCATTTTATGATTAGGGGTGATTTCTGGCTCCACTGATACAGTAGCAAGTTCAGGGGAACAAAGACACACATCCTCTCCAAGTAAATCGTCAAGTGTACAGGGTTACATTGATAAATGAGGGGTAAAAAAATGATGCCTCATCGTTTTTGCGCTTCAATGCATCATCATTTTTTAAATAATTCAATTTGCAGGCTAAAGCAAGTTGCTCTTCATGTTATTGCGTTTTTTTCTTCGTGAGATCAGCAGAAGTAATGTTGCAAAATGAGTACCAGTACTCTCAACTTTGCGCAACGTGAGGTGCAAACGTTGGCAACTATCGTATCATGCATATGGCAGGTTTCAGTTAGTGTTTCCAGATTGTAGGGTAATACAGTGGCGGGCCCTGGATTTCACCGCTAGGCCTTCAGTAGTGCTATGTCTGAATCAATCCAGACTGAAAAAGTGTGGTGTGATTTACTACAAGTCCATTAGAGGCTAACATTAGATAGGAAATAACGTGCTAGCTCTGGCCAGTATGCTCTTATCACCTAGCAGCTAGTGATACTATGATTGGCTCGTAACTAGCCAATCATAATTCGCAAAAACTCTAGTGTTGCCAGCGCCTTCAAGCAGGCCTTGGGTTGCCAACTCAAACTCCGATTGGTTAAAGCAACTGTTTCATCTACATTTATTTTTATGCTTCAAGGCCTGCAGAACTGATTATGAAGTCGTCCAGGTAGATTTGTAACCCTGGTAGCAAATGATGGCTGAAATGTGATTGGTTAAATGCTAAAATAGGAAAACACCTGTCTAGAAGCAGCGCAGCAGGGGAAAAGTGATAAAAGAAATCTGAAAGACAATTTGGAATTATTTAAAAAGAATTTATGGACATAGTATGGAAAATATAATTAATTAGTCTGTAATTCAGATATTTTAGGCCAGCAGAGTAGGCCTTGCAGGCCCTGACGGCCCGCCATTGGTGTAATATAATTCCAGTGCAAAGGATACTTGCATGAATTTGAAAAAAAAAATCAATACAACAAACAATACAAAAAACAAACAAACAAACAATAAATAAATAAATGCAACTACAGGTACTATCCGACTTACGACCGGCTTGACTTACAACCACCCGACTTAAGACCGCAACCGGCAGACTCAATTTTCTATTTATTTTTTATTCTACGCCTGGCACTGCAACACGTGTTCTATCCTGTAGTATAAATGGATTTCGACTTACGACCATTTTGACTTACGACTAGTTGGTCGGAACAGAATCTGGTTGTAAGTCGGATGGTACCTGTACTCATGTTGTAGTTACAATCATAATAGGACCCATTATCGGCCCAATTCACACAGGTCATTTATTGGTGATAGTATAACTTGAAACTATGGTGACAACCGCATATTTGCAGTTCGATACCCTCGGATTGGAATAGAAACAGATTTTCCTTTTTTTACAATTTTTTTTTCTTGAATTTTCCTTTTTTTTCACTCAGAATGTTGTCCGTCCGACACACCATTTGCCCGACCCATGAAAGAACATCACCACATTTGTCTTCCCGTTAAAGGTGGCTCAGATTCAAGTCAAGTCGAGCCGACTGGAGGTGCAAAACTCGCACTTAAGCGCCGACTTCCAGACGTGTGAACAGAACCGCAACGAGACGCTCGCCGAGACCAGTAGGCGGCTGCAACTCAAGCAGAAGACTCATGATGAGAAGGTTCTTAGAAGCACACCTGCTGCCGTCCCTCGTTTCGTATTCCTCTTTCCTCCCTTTAAATTGGGCACATTTGATTCAGATGGAGAAACTGCTGATCGAGCAAAAACGGCTAAGAGAACAGAAACAATTGCAAGCGGACACTTTGGCCCTGAGAGAAAATGAGCTGCAGACCCTGAGGACATTGCCAGGTTGCAAGGTACAACACTCTCAGTGGACATGGGATGTTTCGTGTGTGTGTGTGTGTGTGTGTGTGTGTGTGTGTGTGTGTGTGTGTGTGTGTGTGTGTGTGTGTGTGTGTGTGTGTGTGTGTGTGTGTGTGTGTGTGGACTCAGCAGCAGCAGGAAGGATGGGCGGTCAAGATAACAACTCTTGAATTCTGTCACCTTTCATGCTCTGTGGTTGAACTTGCCAACGAGTTGGTGTGTGTGTGTGTGTGTGTCTCAAACACTGGTAGACACAATCATCTTCTTCCTTGTCCCCACCATTTACAAAAAACATGTGTGTGTGTTTGTGTGTCTCAAACACTGTTAGACACAATCACCAGCTTCGTCGTCCCCACCATGATATAAAAACGTGTGTTTGTGTGTGTCTCAAACACCAGCAGACACAATCACCATCTTCTTCCTCGTTCCCACCATGGAGGAAAAAAATGTATGTGCGTGTGTGTCTCAACCACTGCTAGACAATCATCTTCCTCGTTCCCACCATGTAGGAAAAACATATGTGTGTGTCTCAAACACTGCTCGACACAATCTTCTTCCTCGTCCCCACCATGTCAGGAAAACGTGTGTGTATATGCGCATGCGTGTGTGTGTGTGTGTGTGTGTGTGTGTGTGTGTGTGTGTGCGTGTGTGTGTGTGTGTGTGTGTGTGTGTGTGTGTGTGTGTGTGTGTGTGTGTGTGTGTGTGTGTGTGTGTGTGTGTGTGTGTTTGCAAGCCAACTTGCCGTTATGTGCGCACTCACAGTGAACTGCCCACGTCTCCATGTTCTGCAGGTGGGTATTCCAAAACCCGCAGGCGTGCCGTCGATCCCACATCAAAACAGACAAATTGTTGCAGCCAACTGAGCCGCTATTGCAGGACCAAGCTTGGGCAAAACTCTCCACGGTACCTTTCAAAGCATTCTAATAGAATAGACTGTAGATGAGCAAATTGAGAGCAACTGATCACGATGAAGACATCCAAAATGAGGAATCCAAATGTTGATGGACTTTGTTTTCAAGTGTCTTTATTGACTTCGATTGTAACCAAAATATGTGGACATTCTAAGTTAATTTACGTCTATGTAGGTTCTCAGTCGTACAGGGGTGGTCCATCTAGGCCCACTAGCAGGGACAATGCTAGTGGGCCTCAATCTGTAGTACATCTGCACCTAAAAGCAAGCAACCATTCATTTGGTGACAGTGAGGTTCAAATCTTAGCTAAAGAAAATAGATTAGCGCATATTGCTACATGATCTGCGCCACTTATGACATACTTCTGTTAAAATAGCTAAACGGAAAGGATAGCTATTAGCTGTCTAGCTATTAGCTGGATGACTGTTAGCTGGCTAGCTGTTGGCTATCGGGCTATCTATTAGCTATTTATTAGCTATCCATTAGCTAGCTGGCTAGCCATTAGCTGGCTGGAAGCTGTCGAGCTTGCTAGCTGTTGGCTATTTGGCTATCTATTCGATATTTATTTGCTGTCCATTAGCTAGCTATTATCTGCCTAGCTGACTGGCTGTAAACTGTCTAGCTTGCTAGCTGTTGGCTATCTGGCTATCCAGTAACTATTTATTTGCAATCTATTGGATTGGATTGGATTTGCCTTTATTAGTCTCGCTAACTAGCTTTCTATCTATTTGAGTTACTTCGGGGTTGAGTGAACGCTGCCGCGTGTGGCTGCTGCTGCTCACCAACAGGAAAACTTTATCCTGTGACTGTAAAGTGACCTTGAGAATTTTGAAAGGCGCTTAGAAATCAAATGGATTATTATTATTATTATTATTATTATTATTATTATTATTATTATTATTATTATTATTAATATTATTATTAATAATTATTATTATTAATAATAATATATTGTAAATTTCTCCACTGTGAGACTAATAAAGGCATATCCAATCCAATTATTATTATTATTATTATTATTATTATTATTATTATTATTATTATTATTATTATTATTATTATTATTATTGTTATTATGAGGAGTAAAACTGCAAAACTTTCACTAAATTGCCATAGTGGTTTAAAGTCTAGTTTAGACTATGCTTACAACAGACTTCTTAGGCCGATACCACGTAAGCTTAGTCATGCTAATGAGGTGAAACCAGAGCCAGGGATAGGACAATAGTAGTTAACAGATTGGCTTCAGGGAGTGGTCCACTGCTCCCCCGAGGGTTCTGTCAGAGCAGGGGTCTGGCACAGCCACCTCTGTCCATTAGGGATATACAGTAAAGTCTCGTTATATCAATATTCTCGGGAGTCGGAAAAAATATCGATATAACCGGGACTATCGATATATCCGACCCTGCGCGCATGTAATTTTCTCCTTGCGTTCATAGAAATAGTATCGTAATAAGCGGTACTATCGATATAACCGATATCGATATAACGAGACTTTACTGTATATTGGGCCAGAATTACCAGCACAACGTTAGTTCGCTGACGAAGCTCTTCGGACGAGGAACAAAACGTCTAACACATTCAAAGAAATACAGATGACAGCTGAAGAAACCTTTTTCTTGATAAATTCATTTAGTCCAATTATTAACTGCCGTCAATACCTCAGTGCGCCCGAGTGTTAATGACAGCTAAACGGTGTTCAGAAAGGACTTACTGGTACTACATAACACACCTGATGTGCTTCCATTCGAAACAGAGGACTCACTTTTTTTGACCATGAAATACTGCTAGACACAGTCTAGCAGACTCAGTAACAGACTCAGTCTGACAGAAGCCCCTCCCACTCTCGTGACCCCATTGAATCTGTTGTCTTGTTGAGATTTAGTCAGCGTATTTGTTTTCTCTTCCAGGTAAGATGAACAGCTCCGTTAAGGGTGTGTGAAAGAAACATCATTGGTGTAAAAAGCTGTCATAAGATACATCAAGACTTCACAAACAAGACCAAGAACAGTCTGTAAATACAGTGATACCTCGGCTTACGAACCTCTTGGCTTACGAACATTACATTTATGAACATTTTACCTTGGCATACGAACTTTACCTTGGCATACAAACTTTTTTCATACACGGAGCTGCCTCATTGAGTGATGTGTCATTCGCGAACGAGCCCGTTCTTCTAACAACAAAATGGCAGCCAACTGTTTTTGTCCTATATTCCCCGCCCCCAGTCTTTGGTTAAAGCCATGTGATTGGTCAAGAACGCAGCAGTGAGGGGGGGGGGGTTAAACTTAAACTTAAAATTAAAGAGACAGGCAGACGACAGTGAGAGAGTTTCAACTTTGATAGTTCAAGGGCAGAGTGTAGACTGCAAGGTTAAAAATATCCCATCAATCAGGCTCCACAAACAACCCGTACAAGCCATCTGTACACTTGATGCAAAAAGCTATCAACTCAGCTAAACAGAATACAATTGATGAGGAACTAGATAAAATTATCACAGAGAAAGCACCTACAAGGGATCATTCCTAAAGATGTTGAAAGAAGAAGGTTACGTTCCTCATCAAGTGTTTAATGCTGATGAAACCAACCACTCCATTCCATCAGGGCCTCAACGGCCATCACAAAGGTCAATAAAACGACTTTATTATATAGTAGTTTATTTCTTTAATCATAATACTATAGCACATTTATTATACATGAAATAAGGTATATTTTGCGTTACACACTCTATCTGGGAACCAATTAAGTTTGTAAGCCAAGGTATCACTGTATCCCGTTTTGTTTATTTGTCACTTGGGAAAATTTGTAATAAATGTATGCTTTTCCTGGCAGACAAGCCCGTGCAGAAAATGTGATAATGACACTGGTGTAAATATTGCTTGTTGGTGGTGCTCGCTTTGTTGAGAAACAAATGTTTCTTTTTTTTCAAGTTGAATAAATTAAATGAACCACCAAAATGTCTTCTTTTTTTGCGTTTTTGGTCATGAATCAGCCAACGTGCTACTAAAATATGTCTGAATCACTTGAGAATGCAAAGTTCTTGTTTCCTGTGGCTTCCCCTTTTCATGAGAGCCAAGATAGCAACCGCACGAACAACAGGTCATAGCATGCCAGCACTGCAAGTTCAAATTAGGACAGCACTGAAATGACAGATTGATGATATGTCATAAAATTGAATGATGCCAAAGATTTATGCTCATTTTAATGCTATTTGGTTTTACACAGCAGCTTTTATGACTTACAAGCTCAAGCTTTATTGCTTCCCTTTCCTTTTCAAAGCACATCGTGTTTAGAAGATGTAGCGGCTGAGTCGTTGCAGACAAAGTGCCAGACTTTTATGGATAAATAATAACCATTATCCTGTTCATGTTAACAATACATTCACTGTGACACTGGGGAACACTTAACATGACGGTATATTATAGTTGTCCATGTTAAGCGCTTTATTAATGCTTCAGCTGTTGTTAAAACACTATATAAATCAATATGTATTGTACACACACACACATGCAATTATGCCATATATTATTGCCCTTCACGATAATGCGTCTTGTGTGTATGAATTTGAACATTATAACCATATTCAGTGTACTCCCGCTGTTGTGTCACTCACATGGACACAAGGAAAACATGCTCACTCCACATAGGAAGAATGGAGCCGGAATCGAACCCTTCTCTTCTGCCTTGTGAGGCAGACGTGCTTATCAGTCCATATCTGTCAACCTGCGAGACAGTGAGCTTACTAACGGCTCGATTTGTCCTGACTTACTGAGAAAAACAACACATGTGTGTGTTATATTTCATTGCACAGTTTTGAGAACATAAATTCACATATAAACATTCATACTTTTAACAAGTTACATGTTTCTAGCAATAATCAAGCATGTTCTTTGTTGTAGAGAGCATTGTGGCTTTTTTTTTGTTGCTGTGGACAAATTGAATTTGTGTCCACACCAAAAAAGAATTGAAATGTGTGTTCTTACGATTTATAATGTTTATAAAACATATGAATGATATTACGGCGAGAAAAAAAAACACGGTAAAATGTTTATCTGATTTTGAAATTCCACTTGACCGGAACTTGTCTTCTCAGAACGTTTGTTTCTTGTCGAGACTTTTCGTGGCGATTTGTTTTCTCGGTCGTCGCTTTTTACGAGTGGCGATATTTGTTTAATTAACATTACTGCTATTATTTAATGCGAACGCTGAATCTAAAATACATCAAAATTATATTTAACACTTATTGTGTTTCCTGTACAAACTTTCTTGTATGTTGTACACATCTAAAAATGCGCAAGAATCGTACAGAACGGGGCAAAATACGGCCGGTTGACAGGTATGACAATTTTATTCAGTCGACCCCCGTTTTTCCTCTATATCTATATCATCTCTGTATCTATAGATATATCGATAGAAATATATAGATATCTCTCTCGCTCTCTCTCTGAGGGGAAAAAAATATATATTCTGTATATGTAACGGAGTCAGGCATTATGAGTACGTATTAAATTATGACGGAAGTGATGCAACGACGCACAGCTACCTGAGCTACCTGAGAAGGCTTGTGGTAAGTTCCATGTCACCGACAGTCTTGATTAACTCGCATTTTCATGATAATATCTGTCTTTGTTTTCCTTTTTGTACTGTGTGATATATGTAATTGGTTCGCTGATTCCTTCCGAGTCCAGATTACTATTTCTATCGTTATTTAATTGAAATTGTGTCGAGTGGAAGTTTCTCGCAGCTGAGTTGATCGTGCTTTTTTTCTGTTGCACAGTCATTTCCAAGACGAAACCCATGCGACTTCACCTTCTGCCATAATATTTTGCAGGTAATGGTTGTTTCATTTCGGTTTGACTTTATATCGTTGTTTGTGTCGTTTTTCATTTGGCCGTGAGTGTTAGTGGCATATCGTCGTTCGCTGCCACCACCGTTATCGTACGTTGCGCCGCCGTTTGCTCGGCATGTGATGCGTTCAGTGGCATCACGTGAATAATAGTGAACTTGTGTTGTATTTACCTTACCTGTAAATAATCACTATACGATCACACATGTTCATTCTGTTTTGTTATGTGCAATGCTTTGAAGCAGAGCTACATGGGAAGTCGCATGTCATTTCCAAGATGAAACCCATGCGACTTCATCTACTGTATCTCTTCTGATATACTGTGTTGCAACAATAAAAGAAAGAAAAAGACACATCCATGGGTCTGGTATTATTAAGACGGCAGGAACGTGGTGCTCAAGACAGTCACCGTTGTGACACCTATATATGTATGATTTTGGCATCCAAGAAAGCTAAACTTTCAGATAAAAAGTTGTCCATATCTTGAACGTTCAAAATCAAATGATTTACAAATCAGGGCAACTAAATCTATGGGTCTCGAGCCATATATGGCTGTTTTGATTTCATTTCTTGATTGGGCTGCAGTTGGCTCCAGGAGCAATTTTGATTGGATGATACTGGCCTATGTTGGCTGTTGCTGTGGGAACAGGTAAACGTCCCCTTTGTCGAATTAAATGTTGAAAAAAAAATAAAAGAGGAATATTGTACACTTTGGGAAGAATGGACCGAAGGATTGGCCTTTGTAGAGAGAACAGGTTCTGCGCTGTGTCTTATTTTATGGCTCTCTTAATCAAAAGGTTTCCTGACCCCTGCTCAAAATTGTCCCTTGGTGTGATTTTGAATGTTTTTGTGCCCTGTAATTTGTTTAATAACCAATTCAATTGCCCAAGGTCAGCTAGGATAGGCACCAGCACAAACTAGTGATGATAATCAGGATAGATAGAAGGAAGTGTTTTTTTAAATTAAAGGACAACCGACACCATTTTTTTTGTTTCCTTGCTGACATAAGAAAAACATTTTATAGCACCTAAAATACCCTAAACACGCAAGCTGACTCAGTGTCCCAAAACTACTTCAAAATGACCTTGGAAATGGCGAGTTTAAGAAGGTTCCGCCTCCTTGTTCGTGACGTCGCGCCAGGACGTCATGCCTTGCTCTAGAATCAATCAGAATCACAAAACCTTTATTCGTCCCACAATGGGGAAATTTGCAGAACAATGGCTTCAGATTTGGAGAAGATGCTTTCTTGTTACTCATCCAGTGATGAATATGATTCAAATAGTTCTGAAGAGGAAAGCATAAATGTTTGCAATCGATTAAAGAAGTCCTGTATCAATTTGAGCCGTCAGGATTCCAATGTAGCGTCCCAGAAAATGCACAAGATGGCGCCCAAGCTCCGTTGGAAATAGGCGTATTTGTCTGCTGGGAATTTGTGTTAACTCGTATCAACAGCAACACACGATTCACCATTGCGTTATTTATGTTTTTCTTCTAATTTGGCCATCAACACGACAAAACAAAATACCCAAAATGCATTGTGTGTCGCTTTCTCGGTCAGGGGCGTTCCAGACCTGACATCACGTCAGGCATCGTCATCAATTCGAAAACAAGACTTCCTGAATATTCAGCGCAAGTCTTAAAACGTAAAATATAGCTATATGCCATTGAATCTTTATAAAATGCGCTCAGTAGAAGTCATTTGAAGTGATTTTACAAATTATGGACACAACTTGTAAGGAGGCGTCGGTTGTCCTTTAGGGTATAAGTACACATTCTGATTTATTTGTAACATGAATCATTGTATGACTAAATAATCTAAAAATGTTTGTTCATCCATTCATTTTATTAATTCAGACACGTCTAAGGTAGACATGTTACAAGTCGACCGAAAAAGAGTCCATTTGAAAAGGGATGCATTGGACAGAATATCGCACCTTTAGTTTAACATGCCCCCGCAAAACCCCCTTCTGGTGTGGTAATTTATCAAGAACATGAAAAGGCTGACAAAGGAAATCGGGAAGAGGAAATTTCTGAGCATGGGGACTGGCAAGACAAAAAGACACAGAGACATGCATTTGTGTTGCCGTAAAAAGGGCAAATGTCGTCAGCGACCAACAAATGGGGAAGAAGGGTGACGAGTTCAACAAAGAAACATAAATATTTGATCAAGGTCAGATTGACAGGGAAACAAAAGCCACGGCATTCGACGCCTCAACAATGTTCCTGTCTCACAAACTGCAGGAGACCTGCGTCACTCATGCCTGCATATTTTGGGTACATTAATTTGGGGCTTGTGAATCATTGTGGAACAATTCACATCAGTGATATAGAATGCATATGAATGAGTGGACAACTATCGTACATCATGGGCAATAATCACATAATTAATGGAGCATCAGAGAGAACAGGTACACTTGACAAGTACAGTAAAGTCTCGTTATATCGATATCGGATATATTGATAGTCCCGGTTATATCGATACTATTTCTATGCACGCACTGAGAAAATTACATGCAAACAGGGTCGGATATATCGATAGTCCCGGTTATATCGATATTTTTTCGGACTCCCTTGAATATCGATATAACGAGACTTTACTGTATTTGCACAATAATGGAATTCTTTGGCTACCAATTACAATGGATCAGCCTATGGGAATTTGGTTACTGGAGCTCCCCCTCTGGCGAAAGTCGGTACTGTAGGTCCTGCTAGCACCTCCATTGAAATGAATGGGAAAATATCCTGGCCATTCAAATGACTGGGAAGGTACTGCCTACTGGAGCCAATCCATTTGTAAACTTGATGCAAATAGCTAGCAACCCAGCTAAACAGAACACAATTGATGAGGAACTAGATACAATATCGCAGAGAAAGCACCTACAAGGGATAATTCCTCAAGATGGTGAAAGAAGAAGGTTACGTTCCCCATCAAGTCTTTAATGCTGAGGAAACCTGCCACTCCATTCCATCAAGCCATCAACGACCACCGCAAAGGTAAATAAAATGACTTTATTATACAGTACTGTTTAATTCTGTAATTATCATCCCATAGCACATTTATTATACATAAAGAAGGTATATTTTGAGGCTTAGAAAATAAAGTAGAAAATTATGTTTTATGGGGACATGGGAACGGATTATTCTCATTTTAATGGTTTCCTATGGGAAATTAATTTTTGGGATACACACTTTTTGCCTTACTCTGTCTGGGAACCAATTAAGGTCGTAAGCCAAGGTATCACTGTATGGTTGATTGAAACGTCAATCTCCGGTCCAAAGACTTTGGGACTTTGAAAAAATGTGTCTCAGATTAAATCACACGGCACTAGAAAATCTGTTCTTGTTCCTGAAAATGGCTTTAACAGTAAATCTGCAACCAAATCCATTTCTTCTCCTTCAGTCATTGTGGGTTGAAAAAAACTGCTATTAAATCAACAAAATATATTTGCTTATACAGTGTGTGAGCTCTAGCTGTTCTATATACCTCCCAAGATGACAACGCTCTCCCTCACCGTGCGGAGTTTATCAGAGGCCACCTCCAGAATTTGGGAGTGGAGAAGGATGGAATGTCCAGAACTCCACCACGGTGAATACTTGTGAGATCATCTTGGCTTTTACCAATAAAGCTGAACAGATACAAAGGGTTGTTGAAGAATTGGATGGCATCCCAGTGTTGTGTGTGACCAACATGAAGACTTGAATGGAAGCGCCAGGCTCACAAGTGTGGATTTGTGTGCTTCTTCCACGCTCTTTGAAGGCTCTGTTGTGGCGGAACGTCAAGGCCTGCAAAGCCTTCTCTGCTGGCCTAAAAATGTCAGAATCACGGATTGGTGTTCATTATATTTTGTCCATGAATTCTCATTAAATAATTCCAAATTGTCTTTCAGCTTCCTTTCATTGCTTTTCACTTGTTGTGCTGCTTCCAGACTTGTGTTTTCATATTTAAGCATTTAACCAATCACATTTCAGCCATTATTTGTTACCGGGGTTAGAAATCTATCTGGACGCCTTCACATTCAGATCTGCAGGCCCTCGAGCATAAAAATCAATGTCAATGAAACTGTCGCTTTTACTAATGTCAATTTCAGTCGAATCAAATAGCAGATTTTAGAGGTCAAACAAAAAAAAATCAAAGAATATGTGGATGCAGCTGAAATCCAAACTGCTGCTCCAGGCCAGACTGTACATGCAAACATCCGTGCCAAGAGTGGTGACCTTGCATTGGTCAGTCAGGTGCTGCCGTTTTATTATCCTGCTCTAAATTTGGCTCGGTTGGACCCTGCGCGCCCATTATACACTTATCAAAAACCCAACACACCGTTTTCAAACTTTACTAAAGGCAGACAAAACAGTTATAATAATAATAATACATTTCATTTATAAGCGCCTTTCAAAACTCTCAAGGTCACTTTACAGTCACGGGATACGTTTTGCTGTGGGTGAACAGCGGCAGTCACACGCGCCCGCATTCACTCAACCTGGAAGTAACTCAAATAGATAGAAAGCTAGCTAGCTAGTCAATAGCTAGCTAGCTAGATAGCTAATAGGTACCTAGCGAGATAGCTGATAGCTAATAGATAGAAAATAAGGAGCAAATAGCTGGCTAGCTAGTGTAGCTAGCTTGATAATGAGCCAGATAGCTAATTGGGTAAACATAGTCGAAATACAGTATGTAACAATTGATGGTGGCCTGTTAGAACAATTTTTACCATTCGGATTGTTCAGATTTTTTTTTTTTTTTTTTTTGGGGGGGGGGGACTACTTTTAGTCGTACGAGGAGCCTTTAAGATAATAATAATAAAAATAATCATTTATAAGCGCCTTTCAAAACTCTCAAGGTCACTTTACAGTCACAGGATAGTTTTTTTCTGTGGGTGAGCAGCGGCAGCCACACGCGCCCGCATTCACTCAACCCAGAAGTAACTCAAATAGATAGAAAGCTAGCTAGCTAGTCAATAGCTAGATAGCTAATAGGTATCTAGCGAGATAGCTAGCGAGCCGGCGAGATAGCTGATAGCTAATAGATAGCAAATAAGGAGCAAATAGCTAGTGGAGCTAGCTTGATAACTAGCCAGATAGCTAATTTGGTAAACTTAGTAGAAATACAGTATGTAACAATTGATGGTGGCCTGTTAGAACAATTTTTACCATTCGGATTGTTCAGATTTTTTTTTTTTTTTGGGGGGGGGGACTACTTTTAGTCGTACGAGGAGCCTTTAAGATAATAATAATAAAAATAATCATTTATAAGCGCCTTTCAAAACTCTCAAGGTCACTTTACAGTCACAGGATAGTTTTTTTCTGTGGGTGAGCAGCGGCAGCCACACGCGCCCGCATTCACTCAACCCAGAAGTAACTCAAATAGATAGAAAGCTAGCTAGCTAGTCAATAGCTAGATAGCTAATAGGTATCTAGCGAGATAGCTAGCGAGCCGGCGAGATAGCTGATAGCTAATAGATAGCAAATAAGGAGCAAATAGCTAGTGGAGCTAGCTTGATAACTAGCCAGATAGCTAATTTGGTAAACTTAGTAGAAATACAGTATGTAACAATTGATGGTGGCCTGCTAGAACAATTTTTACCATTTGGATTGTTCAGATTTTGTTTTTTTTTGGGGGGGGGACTACTTTTAGTCGTACGAGGAGCCTTTATGATAATAATAATAATAATAACAATCATTTATAAGCGCCTTTCAAAACTCTCAAGGTCACTTTACAGTCACAGGATAGTTTTTTTCTGTGGGTGAGCAGCGGCAGCCACACGTGCCCGGAACTGAGTTGTACAAAGTGTGCGAGACATCATGTCAAATATTTCCACCCTAAAAAAAAAAAAACATTTGGGTGTCTTGGGAACCAATTGGAGGCTTTTGATGACACAAAGCTCGGCACAGTGCCAACGTTCTCTCATCAACGCTACTTTTCTTTTTACTGTGGGGCCATGCAAGATTACAGCTGAGCTCTCTGTGTGGTTTCTTGTTATGAAGACATTTTCATCGCGGACACCAGCAGGCCAACTATTTGCCAATGCAAAAGTCTTTGAAAATAATATCCAAAATCTCCTCTGGTCCGACTTTTCCAGTGATCCGGCCCAGGCTGGTGAGAGCCAAGCGAATGCCCTCCGCTGCCAGAGCGAGGTCGAGGTCGCGGTATCGCTGGTACTGATCCAGGGCCGTGACACAATGCTGCAGGTGGGACCTGTGGCGTGCTTGGGTCAGGGTCGGGGCACCAGACAAAGGGTCGCCACACCTAGACGGGAAGTTTGATACACTGAACTGGTGAAATATGGATTTTTCTTTTAAAAAGAATTCCTCTATATATAGCATGAGGGTTCCATTGTTTTATTTTTCCTTTTCCTTACTTATTTATCCCCTATGGGGACGAGAGCTAAATTGAAAGCACATTCTTCAACTCAAACAGTAATCTCTGTTGCTGTCATAAATAGTGTGTGTCGATTAACTCATTCACTGCCATTCATAAATTTATTTGGGAATTTAAAGTATGAGCGCCATTCCCGAATTTGTTCGGGTTTTGTTTTTTCTTGCTTTGGTGCTGATAAAGTCCTGGCCAGACCTCCGGCAATGTTTTCCCGTTCCACATGGGGGCAGCATTTCCCCCTTTCCCATGTTAGAGCTGTGTTAGAGTTTCAGCTGTTGCTACAGCACTATATAAATGTGTATATAACTTTTATATCACTATCACTGTATAAATGCCAGTAAGCTAGCTTACTGGCTAGCTATCTAGTTATTTAGCCAATTCTCTCTCTCTCTGTTAGCTAGCTAGCTACACACACACACACACACACACACACACACACACACACACACACACACACACACACACACACACACACACACACATTCATACAGTACATTAGTGGCGGGCCGTAAACATCACTCCTGGGCCTTTAATGGTGCTACGTCTGAATGTATGTATTGTATTTTGTACAGCCGCCTTCATTTCAAGATCATATAACTTCAGACCCATATAATTTAGTAATTAACTCTTTTTTTCCTGATGAAAGAAGAGAGTCTAAGGTTTCTTACATTGCATTGAATGTAATGCATTGCAATATTCTGTGGGTCCTGGAATTCGAGTGACAATGACAAAAACCCTGGTACGGGAGTGGACACATTTTTGCATGTGTGGCTGTGAATGAGAATGTGCAAAATTTAAAAGTCTGTGTCAAAAAAGCATTTATTTAGTTGGGTATATACCCTCATGTCGTATATTCAAAATACTGCATCATTTATCTGCACAATTATAACTGCGACATAAAACTTCAAAATTCTGACTGTCTTTGATGACGTTAATGCATCACTGACAAGTGCACTACTTTGCTTAATTTGGCGAGTTAACCTAGTGATTTACAAGGTGACAAAACACATTTTTTTTCCTTTTCCAAACAGCTTTGGCGAATCAATTTGGATGTGGGTGCGAATATGGATTATTTGTCATCGAAGTGTCCCCTGTGATTGGCTGGTAACTGGTTTCGTGGTGTCTCCCACCCACTGGATGTAGGACGTAGCATGCCTGCGACCCTTGTGAGGATAAAGCGGATCAGAAATTTGATTGGATAACCTGGATGGATGATTATGATTACTATTATTATTATTTTATTCAAAAGATGGCAATTTAGCTGAAAATAAGACAAGGACAAAATAAATTGTAGTCAATCTTGTGGACTCACAAAGTTTTGACTCTGCTATGCAGTGTCGTGAGGAAGTCTTGAAGTCCATCGCTAGTGTGACAGGACATCATACAGACAGGAGGAAGGCCAGAGATGCACCCCAAAATCAATTTCAGCACTTGTCGCTGTTCCTCAGGTAGCAAATCCACCTTGTTCAAGACCAGAAGGAACCTGTCTGATGGTAATTCTGGAATAAAAAAAAAAAAATAAGTCAATCCATTTTATTATTATTTTCGAACCCATATGATGCTATCACGTCAATTAAAATTAAAATTACACAATTACAAATTTTACATTTTACAATTTTACAATTAAAGTTAAAATTAAAATTACAGTTAGTTAGTTACAATTACAATTAAAATTTTACAATGACAATTTTACAATTTCAAGATTTCAATTACAATTTTACAATTACAATTTTAGAATTTTGCAATTACAATTTTAGAATTACAATTTTACAATTTTAAAATTACAATTTTACAATTACAGAATTACAATTTCACAATTAAAATTGTACCATTTTACAATTAAAATTGTATCATTTTACAATTAAAATGGTACCATTTTACAATTACAATTTTAAAATTAAAATTTTACAATTACAATTTTAGAATGTGACAATTACAATTTCACAATTACAATTTGACAATTACAATTTTAGAATTTGACAATTGCAATTTCACAATTTTACAATTAAAATTACAGAATCAAAATTACACAATGACACAATTAAAATTACACAATTTTACAATTAAAATTACAGAATCAAAATTACACAATGACACAATTAAATTTACACAATTCCACAATTAAAATTATACAATTACAAATAAGCCTCTATGTATTTTCGACAGCCACCCTAATTTCAAGCTCATATAACTCCAGACCCATATAATTTAGGAAATAACTTTTTCTGATGAAAGAAGAATGTCTAACGTTTCTAACGCTATATTGAACGTTGATGTAGTACTAAGACTCAATGTTCTGTGGGTCCTGGAATTCAAGTGACAATGACAAAAACCCTGGCACTGTAGTAGCCACATTTTTGCACATTGCTGGCAGTGAATGTGTTAAATAAATACAGTACAAGATACATTATTGAGTACCTGTATGTATCTGCTCCTGATTATGCAGGACATTATTGAGATGGTGCTGAAGAAAATCAGAAGCTTGCTTGATATCCGTGGATAGAAGAGAACAGTCCACGACCACCAGAGTCAAATCTGCTTGCTCAACTCTAAAGAAAAGAAATACATCAACAATTCAGCTGTCATTTGGGACTAAGTGGAGGCTCGGAGATCGTTTTCTGGAGCCGGTCGCTCACGTCGGAAGGATCACTGGCAAAATATTAGGTAAGCCCCTTCAATGCCTGTTTTTAAAACTCTGCAAAATGAACATTTTTATTCTTTAAATTTTTGACTTAGTATTAGTTGTCTTTATATTTGTGTGATTTTTAGTTATTTTTAGTTATTGTACAGGACGGAGTATTGGTCGAAGATATGGCAGTTTTTAACTGCCAATTGAAAATATGACATAGAGCGCCATTCCTGAATTTGCTCAGGTTTTGTTTTTTCATGCTTGGGTGCCGATAAAACACTGGCCGTGGCCTCTTGCAAGGTTTTTTCTTTTCCACAAGGGGCAGCATTTCCCCTTTTTTCCATGTTAGCACTTTGTTGCAGCTTCCGCTGTTGTTAAAGCGCTGTATAAACCAATATGTATGTATTGAATTGTATTTTGGATAGCCTCCGTCATTTCAAGCTCATATAACTTCAGACCCATATAATTTAGGAATTAACTCTTTTTTTCTAATAAAACAAGAGAGCCTAAGGTTTCTTACGCTGCTTTGAATGTTTATTTAGTCCTAAAACTCAATATTCTGTGGGTCCTGGAATTTAAAGGACAACCGACACCACTTTTTTGTTTCCTAATTGACATCAGAAAAAACATTTTATAGCATCTAAAATACCCAAAACATGCAGTATGATATTTTTAGTCAAATGCAAAACACCAATAAAAATGACTTAAAGTGTCTAAAAACGACTTCAATTTGAAACTGGAAGTGGCCTGTTTCAGGAGGTCCCGCCTCCTTATTCGTGACGTCACACCAAGATGTCTTGCCTTGCTCTAGAATCAAAACAATGGCTTCAGATTCGGAGAAGATGCTTTCTTGTTACTCATCCAGTTCTGAATATGATTCAAATAGTTCTGAAGGGGAAAGCATACATGTTTGCAATCGATTAAAGAATGTATTCCGTTGAAGTACCTGGGGGGGAATGTAGCACCCAAAAGAGGCCGAAGATGGCGACAAAGCTCTGTGGAAACGGGCTGATTTTTTTTCCTTAGAATTTTTGTCAACGAATATCAAATAGATGCTCGGTGCAACACACAGCGATTCACCATCGCATTATTTATGTATTTTCCTTCTTATTTCGCCATCAACACGAAGTTTTCTGACCAAACAAAGTACCGCAAAATGCATTGACGTGATGAAAGGACTGCTACAATGTGTCCTTTCTCGGTCAGGGGTGTTCCTTCCGTGACATGACGCGAGGACTCGTCACCAACTCAAAAACAAGACTTCCGGAATATTCAGCGCCAGTCTTAAAACGTAAAATACAGTAAAGTCTCGTTATATCGATATCGGTTATATCGATAGTACCGCTTATTACGATACTATTTTCATTTCCGTTGCACATTTCTAGTCTTTTTATGTATAATTAGTACCGTTTAGTACGATACCCGGTTATTACGATAATCCGGTTATTACGGTGCTCCTTTTCATCCCCCACCGGCCATTTTTGTTGTTTATATCGATATATCCGTCGCGCCATTGGTCAACTTGGTCACGTGTCTTGTTACGTGAGCCGCCATCGGTCGCGCCATTGGTCGACTTGGTCACATGAGCCGCCATCGGTCGCGCTATTGGTCAACTTGGTCACGTGTCTTGGTTACGTGTCACGCCATCAGTCGCGCCATTGGTTGACTTGGTCAGGTGACTTGGTTACGTGCCCAGCACCCGTGTAGCAGAGCCATTTTCATTTTCAGACGCTAGCTCGTGTGTAGCAGACGAGATTGAAGTGTTTGTGTTAAAAGGTAAAAATGGGAAGCAGAAGAAGATTGATGACTTTTTTAAATTGTATACATAATACAGTAAGATGTAAGCGTTGCAGTTTCCCTGTTGTGTTATGTACATGCCCACTGTAGTGTATATGAATGCAATCGTTTTTTGCAACAATGTTTCTTGTTTTGTCTGCTGAAGCGCGATGATTTTGAAAATTATTAACATTCCATACTGTGTATTAAAGGACAGCCGATGTCACTTTTTATTCAAATGCAAATAAAAATGACTTCACGCCAAGACGTCTTGCATTGCTTGTGAATCCAAACAATGGCTTCAGATTCGGATAATATGCTTTCTTGTTACACATCCAGTTATGAATATGTTTCAAATACACTGTAGTTCTGAAGATTAAAGCATACATGTTTACAATCATTAAAGAATTATATGTGCCATTTTGAGGCAACATTGGGGGAACATCTCTCACCCAGAAAAAAGGGAGCTAATGGCCAGCTCTGTTTCTTATATGGCGCTTGGCTGCCCTCTTTTGGCGGCTTTTGTTTAATGCAGTTCGGCGCAGGATCGGATATATCGATAGTCACGGTTATATCGATATTTTTTTGGACTCCCTTGAATATCGATATAACGAGACTTTACTGTATAGCCATACGTGGTGGAAACTTTGTAAAATATGCTCAGTAGAAGTCATTTGAAGCCATTTTACAAAGTATGGACACAACTTGTCCGGAGGCGTTGGTTGTCCTTTAAGTGACAATGACAAAAACCCTGGCACTGGAGTGGACAGATTTTTTTTTTTTGGGGGGGGGGGGGGGGGGCAAAACAACATAGCAACAATATATTTGGTTGCTTCTTTTAGCACTGGCAAGTATCAAGTCTGGTTTCATCCATCCCAAGAGAAGAGCGAGTAGCAGCAGCGGATGCTTCTACTTACCACCTCCTTCCTTGAGTGACCCGGGTCACAAGTGCCTGACCTGCTTCATGCACGCAAATGTTTTGATACAAGTCAAACAGCACACCTCTCCTCAACAGCAGCTCACCACTTGAACAATATGTTAAAAAATGGCACGAAAAAGCACATGACCAATTCGGTTTATTTGTCAGGCTGGTAGAAGAAAAAAAAAGGCCTCCTTCACTTGACAGCGGCCATAAATGATACCCTCATGTTGTCAATGTCATGTGTTATTTATCAGCCAATAAGTCACTTTTTATGGATTGAAATCTGCATTTTTAACACTGTCTTCCTTTCTATTTTAGGAAGGAAAGCAAAAATGAAAGAGAAAGGCTTTTTGTTTTGTTCCTGCAAACCTTGACAAAGCTTGAAGTGGCAGCCTCAACACTAACCGGGCAACTACGAGGTGAAGTGAAGCATTATCATTTCAATTATGTAGGCAAAACAGCTAAATCTGCTCCTAACAGAATTAAGACACGTTTAATTTCATATTTCATTTGTCATCGCAAAACACATTTTTTT
This sequence comes from Hippocampus bargibanti, assembly GCF_051943395.1. Classification (NCBI taxonomy): domain Eukaryota; kingdom Metazoa; phylum Chordata; class Actinopteri; order Syngnathiformes; family Syngnathidae; genus Hippocampus; species Hippocampus bargibanti. The sequence continues at coordinate 25,217,718 of NC_142740.1, read as the reverse complement.
TACTCCCTAGTAATGATAATAATGAGGAAAATTATCATGGTATTGATAATATAATATGTTGGATTAGCCTTTATTAGTCTCACGGTGGATAAATGTACATTTCACAGCAGAAAAGTGATGAAAGTAAGAGGAAAGGAAAAGAAGAAGTAGAATCGTTTGTGAATGTTCATCCCGCCATCTCTCTACCTGTCTAGCGAATGGCTTCTTCGTAGAAGAAGAAGAAGCAGAAGATTAGCAGTAGTAATAGCCATAGTAGTAGGGAAGTGGCTGTCAGTAAACGTCTCTCAACATGTCCATCCAAAAACATCACGGATGATATATTCATCAAGGAAAAAGGTACCTCTTCATTATGCAACCTCCTGTCAGTGTTTATCCACGTATTTATATCTTAGCGAGGAGCAATAAAACAATTTGTGTTGGGCACAGAGGCTTTACTATAGGGGTGATGACTAATTTCTTCCTTCCTTTGTTTTTCGACACATCAGGCATTGGTCGCACGGTGAATGCATGTCAGCGAATATGGACAAAAGGCCATGATGTGAAGTGTAACGTCAACAATGGACTACCTTTCACGAGCTCGACGGACCCCCTCTCTCTCCACCAGGTCCCGGCTGTCTCTGAGTCCGGCTGTGTCACTCAAGACAACAGGAAAGCCACCGATGTCCAGAGCCGTCTCCACCACATCTCTGGTGGTTCCGGCAATGGGGGACACGATTGCCGCAGGTCTCTGGCCTGGATTTGACAACATCAGTATAAAGCACGTGGTATTTCGAATGTATCCAAATTAAAGAGTCTTTATACTTTTTGTAACACATTTCAATAGGTAACATCTAAACATTTCGGTGGCTAATCTAATTGTAAACATACATTTATCAACAAAGATCACAATAAAAAAAGGAACATTTTACTGACACTTATTTGGTTCAATGTCAGCATTTATACTTTCTCAGCATGCTACATCTAGTCATTCAAATATTTTTAGGCCAGCAGAGAAGGCCCGTCTAAAATACTGTACGGGTTTTTTTTTTTAATTATACATTTTTCATTTCAAAAATTAATGTGTGTGTGCTTGTGCGCGTCTCTGCCCACCTCCAGCGAGCTCGGGAGCGTACATTTTGTCCTCTAAAGCTGATGGACAATGCTGACAGATGTTTGGCCGGTTCATAACACATTGTTTTCTTGTGTTCTGTGGTTGTGTTGACATACAAGGTTTACTCCAAAGGTGTGTCTTTTCCAGGTTTGCGTGGTCTTTTCATTTCCCATGTTACAAATTAAACACATTTTGTTTAGAGAATACGGATGTATTTGTTTGGCATATTGTATCCTTCACATGACATCGACTATCCGCAATGGAGTATTGTGTAGTCTCCTCACAATTTCCCATTACAATAATAACTTGGGTGTGTTTTTGGATGGCGTGGTCGAGTATGACAGGTCCCTGCTTTCATTGGGGGAGCAGTAGACTACTCCCTGAAGCTTTACTAGTAATCTGATTGCAGTAATCACACCATATGTAATCAGATTACAAGTAATCAGATAACAAGTAAATTGATGAGTTACCAGTTACCCTCACAACTTTAGTTCGCTGACAATGCACTTCAGATGAGGAGCAAAACATCCGTGGATGTTGGAATCAAATTACCTGTAATCAGATTACTTGTATTAATGATGATTGTAATCAGGTTACTCATATAGCTTCAGGGAGCAGTTTTCTGCTGCCCCAACTAAAGCAGTGACCAATCAGAGCAGAGGTCTGGCAGTTACCAGCACAACTTCAGTTTGCTGACAATGGTCTTCGGATGAGGAGTAAAAGATCCATAATTGTAATCTGATTATTTATAATTATTATTATTTATAATCAGATTACTTGTAATCAAAGTACTTGTAATCAGATTACTTGTAATCAGATTACATGTAATCCAAATACTTGTAATCCGATTACTTGTAATCGGATTTCTTGGAATCAGATTACATGTAATGCGATTACTTGTAATCGGATTTCGGATTACTTGTAATCCGTTTACAAATTGTAATCTGATTACTTGTATGATGATGATTGCAATCAGATTACTCATAGCTTCAAGGAGCAGTTTACTGCTCCCCCAACTAAAGCAGGGACAATCAGATCAGAGGTCTGGCTACAAGTAATCTGATTATTTATAATCTGATTACTTGTAATCACATTACTTGTAATCAGATTACTTGTAATCAAATTACTTTTAATCAGATTATTTGTAATCAGATTACTTGGAATCAAATTACTTGTAATCAGATTACAAGTAATCCGATTACAAATTGTAATCAGATTACTTGTAATCCGATTTCTTGTAATCAGATTACTAGTAATTAGATTACTTATAATAAGATTACTTGTCAGATTACTTGTATTAATGATGATTGCAATCAGATTACTCATATAGCTTCAAGGAGCAGTTTACTGCTCCCCTAACGACAGCAGGGACCAATAAGAGCAGAGGTCTGGCAGTTAACAGAACAACTTCAGTTTGGTAACAAAGATCTTCGGATGAGGAGTAAAATATCCATAATTGTAATCTGGTGATGAGTAATCGGATTACTTGTAATCAAATTACTTGTAATCGGATTACTTGTAATCAAATTACTTGTAATCAGATCATGTATAATCCGATTACTTGTAATCAGATTACATGTAATCAAATTACTTGTAATCAGATTACTTGTAATCGGATTTCGGATGACTTGTAATCCGATTACAAATTGTAATCTGATTACTTGTATGATGATGATTGCAATCAGATTACTCATAGCTTCAAGGAGCAGTTTACTGCTCCCCCAAGTAAAGCAGGGACAATCAGATCAGAGGTCTGGCTACAAGTAATCTGATTATTTATAATCTGATTACTTGTAATCACATTACTTGTAATCAGATTACTTGCAATCAAATTACTTGTAATCGGATTATTTGTAATCAGATTACTTGTAATCTGATTACAATGATTACAATTTGTAATCAGACTACTTGTAATCAAATTACCTGTAATCAGATTACGTGTAATTAGATTACTTGTAGTCAGATTACTTGTATTAATGATGATTGCAATCAGATTACTCATATAGCTTCAAGGAGCAGTTTACTGCTCCCCTAACTACAGCAGGGACCAATCAGAGCAGAGGTCTGGCAGTTAACAGATCAACTTCAGTTTGCTGACAAAACTCTTCGGATGAGGAGTAAAACATCCGTAATTGTAATCTGCTATGAGTAATCTGATTACTTGTAATCAAATTACTTGTAATCCGATTACTAGTAATCGGATTACTAGTAATCAGATTACTTGGAATCAGATTACTTGTAATCGGATTACAAGTAATCGGATTACAAGCAATCTGATTATTTATATAGCTTCAAGTAGTTTACTGCTCCCCCAACTAAAGCAGGGACCAATCAAATCAGAGGTCTGGCTCCGAGTAATCTGATTATTTATAATCTGATTACTTGTAATCACATTACATGTAATCAGATTACTTGTAATCACATTACTTGTAATCAAAATACTTGTAATCAGATTACATGTAATCAGATTATTTGTAATCTGATTACAAGTAATCCGATTACTATTTGTAATCAGATTACTTGTAATCCGATTTCTTGTAATCAGATTACTTGTAATCAGATTACTAGTAATTAGATTACTTATAATCAGATTACTTGTTGTCAGATTACTTGTATTAATGATGATTGCAATCAGATTACTCATATAGCTTCAAGGAGCAGTTTACTGCTCCCCTAACGACAGCAGGGACCAATAAGAGCAGAGGTCTGGCAGTTAACAGAACAACTTCAGTTTGGTGACAAAGATCTTCGGATGAGGAGTAAAATATCCATAATTGTAATCTGGTGATGAGTAATCGGATTACTTGTAATCAAATTACTTGTAATCGGATCATGTATAATCCGATTACTTGTAATCAAATTACTTGTAATCAGATTACATGTAATCAAATTACTTGTAATCAGATTACTTGTAATCGGATTTCGGATGACTTGTAATCCGATTACAAATTGTAATCTGATTACTTGTATGATGATGATTGCAATCAGATTACTCATAGCTTCAAGGAGCAGTTTACTGCTCCCCCAACTAAAGCAGGGACAATCAGATCAGAGGTCTGGCTACAAGTAATCTGATTATTTATAATCTGATTACTTGTAATCACATTACTTGTAATCAGATTACTTGTAATCAAATTACTTGTAATCGGATTATTTGTAATCGGATTACTTGTAATCTGATTACAATTTGTAATCAGATTACTTGTAATCAAATTACCTGTAATCAGATTACTTGTAATTAGATTACTTGTATTGATGATTGCAATCAGATTACTCATATAGCTTCAAGGAGCAGTTAACTGCTCCCCTAACTACAGCAGGGACCAATCAGAGCAGAGGTCTGGCAGTTAACAGATCAATTTCAGTTTGCTGACAAAGCTCTTCGGATGAGGAGTAAAACATCCGTAATTGTAATATGCTATGAGTAATCTGATTACTTGTAATCACATTACTGATAATCAGATTACTGGTAATCTGATTTTGGAATCAGATTACTTGTAATCGGATTACAAGTAATCTGATTACAAGCAATCTGATTATTTATATAGCTAAACTAAAGCAGGGACCAATCAGATCAGAGGTCTAGCTCCGAGTAATCTGATTATTTATAATCTGATTACTTGTAATCACATTACATGTAATCTGATTACATGTAATCAGATAACATGTAATCAGATTACTTGTAATCAAAGTACTTGTAATTACAGTACATGTAATCAGATTACATGTAATCAGATTATTTGTAATATGATTACAAGTAATCCGATTACAATTTGTAATCAGATTACATGTAATCAGATTACTTGTAATCAGATTACTGGTAATTAGATTACTTGTGATCGGATTTCGGATTACTTGTAATCCGATTACAAATTGTAATCTGATTACTTGTATGATGATGATTGCAATCAGATTACTCATAGCTTCAAGGAGCAGTTTACTGCTCCCCCAACTAAAGCAGGGACAATCAGATCAGAGGTCTGGCTACAAGTAATCTGATTATTTATAATCTGATTACTTGTAATCACATTACTTGTAATCAAATTACTTGTAATCTGATTACTTGTAATCAGGTTACTTGTGATCATGTTACTTGTAATCAGATTACTTGTAGTCAGATTGTATTATGATGATTGCAATCAGATTACTCATATATCTTTAGGGAGCAGTTTACTGCTCTCCTAACTAAAGCAGGGACCAATCAGAGCAGAGGTCTGGCAGTCACCAGCACAGATTTAGTTTGCTGAAAAACACTTCGGATGAGGAGTTAAAATCCGTAATTGTAATTTGAGTACTTGTAACCATATTACTTGTAATAAGATTACGTGTAATCTGATTACTTACTACGATGGCTTCAGGGAGTAGTCTACTGCAGAGATTTATCAGAGCAGAGGTCTGGCAGTTACCGGCATCACTTGAGTTCGCTGAGGAAGCTCTTCAAATGAGTGAAACATCCGTAATTGTAATCTGGCTACTAGTAATCTGATTAGTCATTATCCGATTACCCATAATCGGATTACTGTAATCTGGTAACTGTAATCGTATTACTGTAGTCAGATTACTATAATGAGATTACTTGTAATTTTATTACTTGTAATCTGATTACCGCAATCAGATTACTAGTATCGCTTCAGGGAGTAGTGTACTGCTCCCCGAACTAAAGCAGGGACCTATCAGAGCAGAGGTCTAGCAGAGTTACCAGAACAACTTTAGTTCTCTGATGAAGCTCTTCGGATGAGGAGTGAAACATTCGTAGTTCTAATCTGGCTACTCGTAATCCAATTACTTGTTGCCCATTATCTGGGCAACAGAGTGCAACAAAACGTAGCATGCATTTTGATATGTTGAATCCTCTGTTATTGTGTGGCAACTTTGTCCTCCTATCGAAACCATAATATAATAAAAAGATATTTATTTTCCTCCCACGTCTTTATCCATTTTGGAAAAATAAAAGAAAGAAATAAAGCAGCAGGGAGCCACTGCGTGTCTTGCCGACACCTCAATGTCTTAAAAAAGGACGACTGAGGATGACTGACTTCAGGCTTTCAAATGCCAGATGTTCAGTCTGTGTGACACTAACATTGTGTTTGCTCTGTTCACTACTGTACTGTTATGAATGAGGTTAATGCATGCTTTCTATGCAAATAATACGACAGCCAAGAGACTCTTCGTAGTGTCGTGGAAATGTTTTTTTTTTTCATATTTAATCATAGTCCCCTTACAGAGCGTGTTGAGGAGGCTGCTTTTCCCTGCATTTGTGGCTCCCGCGATGACCACCTGCACGCCACCGCGTAGCCGCTCGCCCCTCCTCTCATCCCTAAGATGTCGCACCATCACATCTTGCAGATCACGCACCATTCCATCCACTGGAAAGACAGGAACGGGAAATGATGTTGATTCAATTTTACCTTGAATTTCTGTGGTTTGAAGGAAAGACTTCCGCTGTCTGACGCGATTTGTCTAGACAAGTAGACAGTGGGTCAAGGTATTTGTTTTTTTTTCACGATGAGCAAAAGTTCAAATGCATAAATAAAGCACTTTTGATGTTCCCGAATTTCTACAAATTGAATTTTTTCTTTTTCTACAAAATGAAAAAGCTGACTACAACCTAAAACCCGTGAAAGAATGATAGTCTATGTATAGTACACATCATCCACATCCTTCGGGGAATATTTGTGTGTGGCAGTGGAAGGACAATGTGCCAGCTGGGCTTACTATTTTTGGGCTATCTATTATTATTTGCACCTCTGAGGCATGAGCCCACATTCCGTACCACCAAAACAAACAACAGTTCCCAGGCTATTTTCTGTTGAAACTTCACAACTTCTTAGGGGTAAAAAAAAAAAGTTCTGCCGATGCCAGACTGCAGGCGACAGACTCTTGGGAGGCATTCCTCTCACACGTGCGCACATGCACACATGGGAAACGAACACTGACAGCCATTGAACACAGTGGCAGTTTGGCTTTGAAGACAAGACAAATTCTTCCACTGTCTCCACTCCTCTTTTATTTTTCGCTTCCTAAAAGGAAACAGTTTTTTTTCTTCTTTCTTCACAGTTTGATGTCTATGGCTTCTCCCTGCGGTGGAGCAAAAGCACATGTTGGCCAGTTAATTATCCAAACAGGAAATCCAGGATGACATCTTTCCCCTATGGGAGTAAGAGAGCACGCACCACCCTGCACCTTCCTCTGAAAGCGCGGGGTGGACTGTCCCCATTTCTTTCTTTGTTCGTTTTGTTTTGACAGGAGTATATAGCAGTCGCGGGCCGTGCATGTCACTCCTAGGCCTTCAGTAGTGCTCCTTTTGAATCGATCCACTAGAGGGTGCCGTAGGCCTGGAAATAATTTGTGACTTGAAGAAACACTGTCATTAAACTGTTCAAATGTTTACTATGAACGTGTGGATTCATAATAACCTCCTAAAATTGCAATATTATTTGCTATTTTTGCTAGTTTCGGAGCTGTCCAACTTTTCTTAATGATGTCCATCTGTTCTTGAAAAGTTCATCTGGAAATTGGCTTTAACAGTATATCTGAAACCAAATCCATTTCTTCCCCTCCTTCAGCCATTGTGAGTTACCAAAACCGCCATTACATTAACGCAAAAATGTATTTACTTGTGCAGCGCGTTACCGATACAGTATGCTAGCTATGGCCAGTGTGCTTTTATTACCTAGTGGCGTGATACTAAGATTGGCTAGTAACTAACCAATCATGTGACTAGCCAATCATAATTTGCGAAACCTCTGACGTTTCCAGCGCCTTCCAGAAGGCCTTTGGTTGCCAACTCGGACTCTGATTGGTTAAACAACTGTTTCATCGACATTGATTTTTAGGGTCCAGGGCCAGCAGAAATGATTGTGAAAGCGTCCAGGAGGATGTTTAACCCTGGCAACAAATGATGGCTGAAATGTGATTGGTTAAATGCTTAAATACGAAATACATCTGGGAGCAGGAAAAACAGGGGAAAAGCAGTGAAAGTAAGTTGAAATAAAATTTGGAATTATTTAATCAGAATAAAAAAAAAATAGAATTCACATTAGTCTGTCTTAGATATTTTTTAGGCCAGCAGAAAAGGCCTTACAGGCCCTGACGGCCCACCACCGGTATATTCATACCTTGGTTTAAGACTCCATCCTCAATAAGCTCATCTTCACTGAAGTCTATGAAGGCTTCCACATGGGCAAGGCACTGAGACAGAAGAAGAGACGAGCATTGTTAAATATCTGTGGACGCCTGCCGCCTCGCATCAACATGGTCAAGCCTGTCGTGAATCAATCAGTGAATCGGAAAAAAAACAAACAAAAAAAAACCTACATTGGCATTTAAAGGACAACCAGCGTCTCCGGACAAGTTGTGTCCATAATTTGTAAAATGGCTTCAAGTGACTTCTACTGAGCGTATTTTACAAAGATTCCACCGCGTATAGCTATATTTTACGTTTTTAAGACTTCAAACTTTGTTGGGAAATAAATTCAGAATGTTTTTTTTTTCACAAGCAAATTACAAAATAAAATAATAAATAAACAGCAATGTCTAAAAGTCTCAGTTAATTACAGTAAAGTCTCGTTATATCGATATTCAAGGGAGTCCGAAAAAATATCGATATAACCGGGACTATCGATATATCCGACCCTGTTTGCATGTAATTTTCTCCGTGCGTGCATAGAAATAGTATCGATATAACCGGGACTATCGATATATCCGATATTGATATAACGAGACTTTACTGTATATAAGATAGCTTAATGTTTTTTTTTATAAAATTATAGAATTTGCATCAACAATCATCAGATTTTACACATGATGCCTTTCCAGCAGATCCTGTATTTTGTTTTTCTTCTTCTTTCTTTCCTTGTATCTTCATTTCATAACTTTGCTGCTGTGAAATGTAAAGTTTCCCACTGCGAGACTAATAAAGGTAAATCCAATCCAATCCAATCCAGAAAGTAAAAAAAATCCACATAAACTCATTGTGGAGAACTTCATCCTGGTGATAGCGGAGGTCAAAGGAGAGTGACCTGAATGGTTTGAGGAGATATGCAGTGAACTAACTGAAGTCACAACCGAGGAAGCTGTTTGACATAAAATGTCTCCTTTGTTGTTGTAACATTGCAGCAGAGGAGAGATTGATGACGGTGGGGTCAGTAAATCAAACGCACCCGTTTCAGGCTGTGACTCCAGTCCCGATAGAGATGGCCAAGTTCTCCTGACATTTGCCGAAGTGCCTGTCTCCTCTGGGCCTCTGTCTCAGCGTGGATCAGATCGCCGAGCCCCTCCACCTTCAAGAGGCATGACAATAGTGAACCAGTTAGGATGGATACACATCATCTACACTTTCAGACACAATCTTTGTCAACATCAAGATTTCAGAGCTTCCAAGGCCTTCTCTGCAGGCCTAAAATATCTGAATCACAGACTAATGTGAATTTTATTTGACCATGAATTCTTATTCAATAATTCCAAATTGTCTTTCAGCTTCCTTTCATTGCTTTTCCCCCGTTGTGCCGCTTCCAGATGTGTGTTTTTATATTTAAGCATTTAACCAATCAAATTTCAGTCATCATTTGTGACCAGGGTCAGAAATGTACCAGTATGCCTTCACAATCAGTTCTGCAGGCACTGGAGCATAAAAATTCATGTCAATGAAACAGTTGCTTTGACCAATCAGAGAGAGAAGCTAGCCAAAATTGCCTACATTTTTTCCATGTCGGAGAACTGGTCTTTGGCAGACAGCTGAGAGTTGAGTGTGGTTGTGGTTTGAGTGCTTTCAGCAGACATGCACACTGCGTTTTAGAGCGGAAATAATAGATTGATTGCTGAAAATTATTGGCATCATCTCATAAATTATCAAATTAATAAATATGACATTGTGGAAACATGAGATTGGATTTGTGTGCGACTTGGAATAACCTCAATGGTCTTGACTGATGAAAAATAGCCCTGAAAAAAAAATGCAGAATTCGATCTGCAGTACCTCCGTCAGGTCAAGTTTCCCAGCCTGAAAAGCTCTTCGTGTGAACTCCCCAGGTTCAGCAGGCCTGATTCCAGGCACACTTCCTGACAAATAAACACATATACTGGATTTAAAATAGAATCAGAATCATCTTTTTTGCCAAGTATGAATTTGTTTCTGGTACAACACGCTGCACTCGTATCATCATCAAAAAATTGCAAAGAGCCACTATACAGTTCCATTTGGGCTAAACAAGATTGGAAAAAAAGATGTACTTTGCGCACAAAAAAAGCATACACACGTATGCATACACATACAACATTTACAAAACATAAATGCAAGGTCACGTGTCAAGCAGGCTTTAGTGAAACTACTCTCCGAATAAGACTTTCCACAACTATTTCAAACTATGATCAAGGTAAAGAAAAACTGGCAGACTAAAACAATGGTCTATAAATGGAACAAACTATTGCACAATGCATGTTTTCGACCCTTTTAAATTCATGTCATGTGTTTAAAACAGCATATGAAAATATTTTGCCTTTTGTAGAAATGATTGCAATGTTTTGGTTTCAGAGTGGGGGGGGACAGACCAACGGTGCTCTCTAGAGGCACAAGGAAGCAAGTGCAACCATAAAATTTCCTTTTTTTTCCTGGTCAATTGTTTTTTTGGGTTAATTGCTTTTCTTGACAAGTAAAAAAGGAAATACAGTCGTATAGTTGCACTTGCTTCCTTGTCCCTTTAGAGAGCACCGTTGTATCAATTTGAGGCATGGTCTGTCCCCACTCTGTAGCCAAAACATTGTAATCCTTTCTACAAAATGAAAAATAATACTAATACTAATACAGTGAGACCTCAACTTACGAACTTAATTGGTTCCCAGACAGTGTGTAAGGCGAAAAGTGTGTATCTAAAAAAAATTCCCATAGGAAACCATTAAAATGTGAATAATCAGTTCCCGGGTTTCCATAAAATATACTTTTCAACTAAATAAGCCTTAAAACTACACACAACATACCTTATTCTATGTATAATAAACGTGCTATTGTATTGCAATGAAAGAAATACACTGCATTGGATCATAAAGTCACTTTATTTACATTTGTGATGGTCATTTATGGCTTGATGGAATGGCGTTGTAGGTTGAAGGTCAAAGGGAATTGCTGTTTGGAAAGAGAGGCGCATTACATGAGGACTGTAATTAAAGAAATAAACTGTGCTGTAAAATAAAGTTTTATTTACCTTTTTGATGGTCGTTGATGGCTTATGGAAGGAGAGTCACCTTCCATAAGGACTGTTGGTGCTGTTCGGTCGTGTGCTTCCGCCGAAGATCACTCCGCCAGCCGTGGTGGGTGTGTATTATGAAAATAGTGCTTATTATAAGGTTTAATTTTCATAAATTTGACGTTTGTAAGATGAAAAGTTTGTAAGTTGAGGTGTTTGTAAGTTGAGGTCTCACTGTAATACTAATACATTTAATTTCCAACATTTTTTCGTATACTGTTTTAAAGGAATTTAAAACGCTATATGAAAAAAAAACGCAATGTAGGTTACATTGCGTTTTTTTTTCATTTATAGACCATAGTTTTAGTCTGACAGTTTTCCTTTACCTTGATCATAGTTTTAAATAATAGTGGAACATTTAAAAACAAACTTATTCAGAAAGTAGTTCCACTAAAGGATAGAAATGCTTGTAATGGTACGACGTGGCTTCAGTTTATTTAAATATACAAAACAAGGGTGAAAAAAAAAAAAAAAAAACTAACCTAAAGCCTGAAGGACAGCAGCAGTAACAGCAGGACCTCCATGGATGTGGAACTCAACACTGTCCTCTCCTGTGAAACTGTGAGGAGCTGATTATATATATATAAAAAAGAACACCATAGTTAGAGCTTCATTTTCCAATATATTATAAGCACTATAGAAAATTCATAGACATAAAGTACTGTATCTCAGTGGATAAAAAACATTTGTAAAAAGTGGGATAAACCAACCCAAAGATGAATCAAAATCAAATGTGGAAGTAATATCACCGTTTTAAACACCTGGGAACCAGAGGACAAGCCCACGGTCCAGCACCTCTTTTGACTGAGGATGTTTGATGCTCCTTAACAATGCGCTGCGAGGAACAGGCAGGCTGCGCGCGAGGCCTGCCATGCATCTGAGGGCTGTAGCCGATGCGGGCCCACTAATCCGTACCACAGCAACTCCACATTTGCCGTGGCCTGATGATAATGCAAAGATAGTTTCAGCATCAATCAATGCGGGAGGGTTTCTTTCACAGGAGCTCCGGTGCCTGAAGAGTGGAATCCATCTGGTAGAAAGAATAACACACACACTGTAATTCAGTTCCATTAGAGAAATAGCCATAAGTTGTTAAAATTTGGGGAGGACTATAGAGCTGGTAAACTGCACCAGTAACTGTATTTATGATGACTTTATTTAATTCAAAGTTAAGCAATATAGACAAGTAAATAAATAAAGCACAGGAAAATGAATAATTCATACTTATAACATTTTTCTGTATTACTTGATACAGTGTAATGTAAAATATACATTTACAGCCGCATGGTGGACGTTCGTTTGCATGTCCGCCTCAAAGTGCATGAGTGCAGTTTTCGATTCAGGTGCTGGATTTGCGATGTGGAGTTCTCCCCATGCCTGCGTGTGTTTTCTCCAGGTACTTCAGTTCCCTTCCAAACATTTTGTAATCTGTTTTTCATCACGTGGGTCACTGGTTTACTGCAGCCTATTCCAGGTGTCTCTGAGCAGCAGGTGGGGTACACTTCGAAATAGTTGCCAGCAACACAGGGCTGAACACCAATCTGCTCTAACATTCACAATTAAGGGTCTGAAGCTCCGGTCCTTGAGGGATCCTGCTTGTTTCGATCTCTCCCTGCTGAAAAATACCTCATTCAAATGATCAGCTAATTCAGCGGTCATTTCAATTTGGTGTGTTGCATCAAGAAGAGTCATGCATATTTTTGGGACGTGGGAGGAGTACCCATAGAAAATTAACGCAATAATGGGGAGAACATGCAAACTCCACAAAGGAAGAACCTCGTCGCAATTGGACCCAGCAACCCCGCAGTGCGAGGCAGACGTGCGTACGAGTAAATAATAATAATACATTTTATTTCTAAGCGCCTTTCAAAACGCTCAAGGACACTATTATCTATTTCAGCTTCATCCCGCGACAGCAGTCAACGATAGAAATGTTGGCGTGAATTACAAACCTTTTCTTGAAATGGACTGATGCTGCCCTTACTCCACGATGGACAGACGATAGTAGCATCTTTTTTTATTACTAACACAAAACTTTTCAAATGCCGTGCACTTTATTCCACGACATTCTTACGTTTTGAAACTACGGCAGTGCATTTCATTTACAAGAAATTACCCGAAAGTAAACAATTTTTAAATGTTATGTATTGAAAAAACAAAAACTCGTGTTGACTCGATGTTTTCACAGCGAAGCTGCAGCTTCTGAGTCGATTATGATTGGGCAAGTCTCGTGGCAAACGTGAAGATAATTTGTTAAAAAAACGGTCAGTCAAAGCGCGTTCCGCCTTCTTTCCGTCATTAAATGCATTCCGTGCTGCTCGAGAGTCTCGTTCGTCGTACCGAAAGTACCGGTAATGCAAAAGAAAGAAAAACGAAATACACAAACAACGACACAAAATCTAAATTATTTGATTATTAATGTTTCCATTTTATTAAGCTATGTTTTCATGTGTTTGAATACGGTTATTGCAATTCATGTATTTACTTAGAAGGGGCCGAGAGCAGCAGAGATGCTCACCAGTATAAACAGCTAAATACATACATTTGACACTTTATAAAGCAACTATTGACACCATACAGGCAGTTCATTTGTAAGGTTAAAAACGAACATTTAAAAAGCAATGCATTTTATACTAATTGAATACATAAATAAACAATGAAAGTATTTTTGTGTTTTGTTTACTTCTAAATAAGACTGTTGTAACGCTCACATTATTTTAACATGCACCACAGAGTCGCAAGTATGAAAATCTCCCCATTTATGATTTCTGAAACTTAACATGTATGGATATATGATACAGGTAGTTTTGTTATGTTTTTGTACTGGTCCTGCTGGTGTCCTCAGATACGATCTGGACAACAACAAAATATGCAATGAAGCCACAACAAAACCAAAAATGTTTCTTTGTTGCATTGGGTTGCCATGCAGGATACTACAACAACAACAACAACGATAATAACAACAACAACAACAATAATAATAATAATAATAATAATAATAATAATAATAATAATAATAATAATAATAATAATAATAATAATAATAATAATAATAATAATACATTTCACTTATAAGCGCATTTCAAAACTCTCAAGGACACTTTACAGTACTACCATGACATCTAGGACCAATGGAGGGTTAGATGTTTTGCACATTGACACATTGTCAATGGAAAGCTGAAGAGAATTTCCGTTTTTCACTGATACCCAGCAAAAGTATACATTTGTGACACTTAAGCCATAACTTTCACTGTAATGGTTACATATAGTTCTTTGTTTTGTACGATTGTCTGTCATTGTTGTTTCATGTTAATACAAAAGTGCTCACCATGCCATAAAATCAGACCACAATACACATGTTCACTAGTTTCAAAAAAGTGAAAGAGTACGGAAAACAGAATTTGCTCACAAGGCATAAAAAGTAAAAACAATGCCACAAGCCACACAAAGGTCAGAGCTTGCGTGCATAGTTGCACTATAAAACGAAGTATCAAGTTCATACATGGCCGAAGATCCTTTGTTTGTAAAGAGGAGGACAGCTCTTATTCAACAGCTGTTATTCAGCAGTGGATAAATATCATTGTGTCCTTGTATATATATATATATATATATATATATATATATATATATATATATATATATATATATATATATATATATATATATATATAGTTGTTTGTTAGAGGGATACTGTTAAAAGCCATTTTGTAGACAGACTTTTCAAGAAAACGATAATAGTCAACACAAAGCAAAATAATAAACACAACAGGAGCAGATATAATGGAAGATGTTCATCAGTTGTGTAAAAAAAATATTGCAATTGTATGTGGTTATCATGAATCCACATGTTCATCGTAAAAATTCGAACAGTTTAATGACGGTTTCTTCAAGTCAAAAGTTATTGCCTGGCCAATGGCACCCTCTAGTGGGCGTGTAGTAATATCACACCACACTCCCAGCTGATTGATTCAGACATAGCACTACTGAAGGCCTAGGCGAGACATGCACGGCCCGCCAATGTAATCAATAACTACATTTGCGCCTGTGCTTTGTTTTCTCGTTGGACAATCATGGCAATTTTCAGCACTCCTAATGTGGTGAATTGTCCTCAAGGTATGTGTGGCCCGACTCCCTTGCTCTCTTGTCCCCTCCCCCCTTCCTTTTGTCCCGCCCCTGTAGTCACAGTCGGGTTGCTCTCCACCTCACCACGCATCCCATCCTATTCTCCAGCTCCTCGGCTGTATCATCAAATACAACCTTCACGTCACTTTCACACTCTTTGAACAGCTTATCTCCGCTACCGCGCCGTTCCCATGCTCTGCCATCATCCTGAGATGAGACAGCCCCGCTCGAGCGTCAGAACAACCTCTTTAGCAGGCGTCGCTCCTCGCCGATAGAGAGCATGCCCGACGGGGGGACGCAAGGCGCCGCAGCCTCGGTGGCGGCCGCCACCGGCGGTGGCACGCCGTCTGGCGACGGATCCGAGAGCGCCCGCCACCGACAACGAACCGACGTGGAGAGGCCGGAGATGGCCGCTAACCCCCCGCAAAGCTCCGGCTCCGGTGTTCTGGGTGAGTGTGACCGGCCTGGACGATGGGAGTGTGCGGGCAGGTGGATTGTTGCGGAAAAGGCTGGAAAGGAAACGCGCGTCAGACTCCTCGAGGCAGCCTTCTTTTGTCTGCCGAAAAATTGGCACCGTATTACACCAGACGTCTATTAAAAAAGCCATTCTTCTCTTCAGTAAATATTACCTACTACTAGAAATGTCTTTCCTGTCGTATGGAAAATTGCCATGCGTGCTTTTGACATCGTCTGCTTTTGACCTTCTGTGAATGTGTTTTCATGAGGCGGATCACTTACTGTCCTTCCACTGCATTTAAGGGATAGGAAACCCAAAAATATGTTTGCCACAGAATTTTGTTTAAGAGGGGAGTTGGTTCTAGGTGGGAATTTGAGCTCTTCTTTTCTCCCTGGTAACCACATGTTTAACAACTTCATGATGTCATCCAGGGAGTTCTCAACCATGCAGCGACTGGCCATGGCAGCTTCTCTACTTAAATGTTATTGCTTCAGTGCAAGTTAGCGTTGCAAATTTCCTTCGAGATGAATAATTTAATAATAATAATAATAATAATAATAATAATAATAATAATAATACATTTCAGTTATAAACACCTTCCAAAATTCTCAAGGACACTTTACAGTCACAGGTTATTTTTCTGCGTGTGAGCAGCGGCAGCCACACGTGGGAGCGTTCATTTTATTTTTATTTTTTTACAAGCTTTATCACATTAAAAATATAATTTTCTCTTGCTCGGTCTTATCAATGAGGTTTAAGAACGCATCTAGCTATAGCAGTCAACAACCAACAATTTTCTGAGTATAATATTCAAACCAAGAATAAAACGTTCTAATTTCAGCTCTGGAGCCAGCGTTGTTTTCCCGTGTGCAGTTTTCAGCCTGCAAGTGCTGCTGCAGTCTGATGCAGCGGGCTGTCAAGTACTTTGAGTGCTTGCTGGAGGTAACCTGAGAAGGCTGCCACTGACTGCAAGAGTAGACCGATGTCATCAGATTGAGGTGATGGCACCCGGTGGTTGACAGTAGATTCAAGATGAGCCATCTTTGTTTCGGATTGGATTGGATTAGTCTTTAATAGTCTCGCAGTGGAGAAATTTACACTTCACATTAGCAAAGTTGTGGAAGGAAAAAGAAAGGAAGGGAAGAAGTAGAAAAACAAAAGACAGGAGTTACTGGAAAACCACTCTCGCAGCGCCATTTTGAAGTCAAAAGAACAAAATAACATAACAAAAAGACACAGTCATTGAATCTTAAGCACTTTCTGCACCCTCTTTGTTGTATGAAGTTCTCGATGAAAGAGCAGAGGATCAAAGCGTTCTTTTCACCAGTGGATAAGGGACGTCATGGTGGAATGTGAATGTCTGCTACAAGCTAAATGTAAAAAGAAAACACAAAGCTGAAGCATCCATTGATGAAAAGAGATTGTCTCACATCACCTGTCCCCATGTAAATCCGCTTCAATTCCAAGCCGCGACATTTTCACATATGCATAAGCGTTCTGAGCTGACGATCCTTAAGCCATGCATCCATCCATCCAGCCGCAGACTGTCCCAACAGCACCAACCTTTCCGCTGAACAAAGCAGGGCTCTGAAAATGCTACTCGGCCGCCATCTTGGACTTCACTTTTGAGGGTCAGTGGGGAAGCCAAAGGAACCCAGGCCTGAATCCAATATATAGATGGAGTTGATACTAGGCAATTGTAGTGTGAATTTGACATGTAACAGAACAAAAGGTGTGAACATAACCCCAGTGGTGGATCTTAGAGAAAGTTTCGCTTAATTGTGTTTTGATTTTTTTTCCTAATAAAGTTCCTCCTTGATTTGTCCACGGATCGGGTCCTTGAATGTCCATCTCTTAAGTCTTTGGTTAGACACATTGATTATCTATTACTATTTTGCAATTTTAGCAAAACAATCCAATACAACAGGACTTTCTTTTATGGGTGCCGCCTACAAAGGATATTTCTCACCTAAGGCTTAAACCACAGGTGTCAAAGTCAAGGCCCGCGGGCCAAATCCGGCCCGCCACATCATTTTTTTCGGCCCGCGAAAGCAAATCAAACTTGTTAAATTCCATGATGATTGCTAAAATCTGAGCCAAAATGTCATATTTTTGGATGTCAACCACAATAAAAGTCATTATTCTTGACTTCAGACTTGAAAAACAGTTATTCATTAATTTGCTGTGTGCTCTATATGTAATATTTGAAGGGATTTAAACATTCTAATGGGTTCCCCAAATTTATAACGGCCCTCGAGAGGAAACCATAACTACAATGTGGCCCGCGGCAAAAAATTACTTTGACACCCCTGGCTTAAACAATTTTATGCCTTTAGCCTCCTCTTCATTTTCCTAATTCCATCATAGTTGATTTGGACGATTTTGATTGTGCCTTCCCACTTTCAACACAAAAGTGCCAGGTTTCTTCCCTACAAAAAGTAATTCAGTGGCCATCATGAGGAAACAAGGAACACAAAAAATGTCAACAATGAATTGGGGCTTCTTCAGGGAGCCATTGTAGAGAGAAAGTCTGTGTTGTGGAAA
This sequence comes from Hippocampus bargibanti, assembly GCF_051943395.1. Taxonomy (NCBI): domain Eukaryota; kingdom Metazoa; phylum Chordata; class Actinopteri; order Syngnathiformes; family Syngnathidae; genus Hippocampus; species Hippocampus bargibanti. Next base: position 25,199,264 of record NC_142740.1, on the reverse strand, counting down.
TGAGGTCACATCATTTGTGAACATCCAATTAGCTAGCTGAGATACAGTGAGACGCACGCACACAATTAACAAAGAGGTACAATCAGGTCATGTTTCAGATCAGAAATTGAATCTATAGTAATTATTCTAAGATAATTCCACTGATGATTTCTCTCATGCTGCCGATACAGAATTGGGAGTTTGAACTTCTGCTGTCAGAACCGCTTCAAAGTTGTCACCATTAACTCATTCACTACTATTCCCGAATTTATTCGGGAATTGAAAATATGACGAGGACTGCCATTCCCGAATTTGTTCAGGTTTTTTTTTTTGGGGGGGGGGGGGGGGGGGGGGGGGGGGGGGGGGGGGGGAAGTGGGCGGGGGTTCCGATAAAGCACTGGTCAGACCTCCAGCAATGTTTTCCCTTCCATGAGGGAGCAGCGTTTGCCTTTTGTACAGCTGCCCCCATTTCAATGTCAGATAACTCCAGACTCATATAACCTAGGAATTAACTCTTTTTTTCTGATGAAAGAAGAGAGTCACATGATTGCCAATCATAGTATCACCAGCCACTAATGAAGAGCATACTGGCCAGAGCTAGCACACTATCGGTAGCGAGCTGCATAAGCAAATATATTGTGTTGATTTTATAGCAGTTTTGTCAACCCACAATGGCTGAAGGAGAAGAAATGTATTTGGTTGGAGATTTATTGTTAAAGCCATTTTCTCGACGGACTTTTCAAGAAAAAATGGACAGCATTAAGAAAGGTGGGTCAGTTATTTCCTGGCGAATGGTACCCTCTAGTGGACTTGTAGTAAATCACACCACACAGTTTTTCAGTCTGGGTTGATTGAGACGTAGCATTACTGAAGGCCTAGCGATGAAATCTACGGTCCGCCACTGACGTTTAGAGATATGCTTCGAGCTCACATTTGGAAAGTCATATTGCTCAAATTTGTTTTTGGATTAATCAGAGTGCACTAAAGACTGAGTGCCTTTGCGTGCCGTAGTGCCTCAGAGCTGGCTGTGCAATCTGTCTGTCCGAACACACCCACCCTGCAAGGGTGTCAGTGTGTTTCTGAATGCATCCCTAAAGTCTCTCCATCTTTAGGTCTCTTATTGTCTTTCTTTTCTCTCCCGTGCTCCACAAAGAACAAAGTTGCCCTGGTCTTTCCCTTTAAACTAAGGGAATATTTGCCCTGGGTGATTAAACTAAAATGGAAATGACTTATAATGCCAGTGCGATAATGCTTACGGTTATTAGACACCCACTGATGCTGTAAACTTGTATAGTGGGAGCTTATCAGTCAGTGCATAGTAAACATCTTTAGTGCTGCAATCAATTTAATTGAATATCTGTATTTTATTTAGGATAATATGAAGGTTGGGAAATTAAAAAAAAGTCAAGAACACCTTATTTCTATTATTTTACTATTTTCCCCATTGTTAAACATTTTTACACAGAAATCTGGTAATAGAAATTGGTCTTCTGTTGTAAATTTTAAATGCTGTCAATGCTGAAAATGTAGTCAAAGTTGCAATGTTAGTAAATGTCCATTTCCATATATTTGGGCTTGGACTGGCTTGCGGGAGCTCCTACAGTAGGGGTCTCAAGCTCGCGGCCCGCGGGCCAAATGCGGCCCCCGAAATAATATTTTGCGGCCCGCGTTGATATGAAAGATTAATGTTAGTGCGGCCCGCATGATTGATATGAATGAAACTTGTGTGTGGAGCTGAACAAGTAGGCAAGAGAAGCCATTTTTAGGACAGTTCATGTTCAATATTTTATTTATGTTAAGAAAGTTAAAGGTTAAAGAACTGTGAAGACAGCCATTTGAAAGTTTATTATAATAATTAGTTTTCCTGTGTTTTTTCAGTCATCTGTATCTGCCTTATGATCATTATAATTATTTTATTTAGTTTTTGCTGGTTAATTTATTTTTTATTCATTTTTCCATTTATTCATTTTTTGTGTGTTAAAAATAAAGATTTTGACAACATTGGAATGTTTTATCTGTGCTTTTCTTGTGGAAATCCTTATGCGGCCCAGCCCCACCCAGACTCTGCCTCCAGTGGCCCCCGGGTCAATTGAGTTTGAGACCCCTGTCCTACAGGCTCCGTTTGGCCACATGTACACAGAGGAGGAAGGTGTTAATTAGGATCTGTGAAGGGCTTTGTTGATGTTCATGACCTTGGATGTCTGTTCAAGCGCATAGGACGAGCCAAACCGTCTTCTGTGCCGTCCTTTGGACATTGAAAAACATGTCTTCATTCAGTGAAGCCGAAATCATTCAGATTAAGAGACATTGACTTCTCCTTCAAGGCAGAGTCAGCCTGGAGATAAATCAGTTCCAATTCGGCTCCTGCGGTGCTTCCTCGGGTCTTGTAACATCGGGCAGGACACGACCTGATGTGACTTGTCAATTTTTTTCAAAATAAAAGAACAGACGGTAGAACTTTCGGTGTGGTTGTAATTTTTTGGGATGGTAACAGTGACTGACTCAACTGTAAGTCGTTTTATTTACCTTTGTGATGGTCGTTGATGGCTTGATGGAAAGGAGTGGCCGGTTTCATCAAATTTGTACAGATGACGGCTTAAGAAACCTTCTCATCGATGGACCAGTCCTGTACGACTGAGAGCTTACACAGACGCATCTTGAGGAATGATCCCTTGTAGGTGCTTTCTCTGTGATACTTTTATCTAGTTCCCCAACAATTGTGTTCTGTTTAGCTGGGTTGATAGCTTTTTGCATTAAGTGTATGGATGGCTTGTGCGGGTTGTTTGTGGAGCCTGATTGATAGGATATTTTAACCTTGCAGTCTACACTCTGGCTTTGAACTATCAAAGTTGAAACTCTCTCACTGTCGTCTGCCTGTCTCTTTAATGTTTAAACCACCCCTCCTCACTGCTGCGTTCTTGACCAATCACGTGGCTTAAACCGAAGCCTGGGGGTGGGGAATAGAGGACAAAAACTGTCGGCTGCCATTTTGTTGTTACAAGAACGGGCTCGTTTGTGAACGGAACGACACATCACTCATTGAGGCAGCTCCATGTACAAAAAAAGTTCATATGCCAAGGTAAAAGTTTCATAAATGTAACATTCATTAACCGAAAAGTTCGGAAGCCAAGGGGGTCGTAAACCGAGGCATCACTGTATTTTATGTTACTCATTCAGTAACTTACAATTGTACATGCATAAAAATATTCTTACTATTTGCCATTTACAATTTCTCACCTGACAGCATGTTGAGACCAGGCGCGCATCACATTTCAAGGTTGAAGTGCTTAATGTAGAAAGCAATTGACATGAATATGAACATCATATGTATTAAGTCACCATATTTGTGTGTGAAATTCCCTTTGGTTGTTTGAAAGTCTTTGAATGGGATTATATTCACATATAAAGAAAATGAGCTTCTTTGTACGTGTCTTAAGAGGATTCACCTCCAAAATGACATCAATTGCATAGTTTCGTTTGTAGTGACTCACACCAGTGCGTCACAGCTAGCCTCCTCGCTTGTAAACATGGTTCTGGTCTCTTTTTGCTTTCATTCAGTGCTGTATATTAATGATTTTTCTCACGTTTTTTTTCCGGAAGCACACTGGGTTAAATGAGTCAGGAGGCAAAACAGCATTGATCATCTTTGAGCTTCTTTTCTAAAGGTATGAGGACTCAAAGCTGCCTCAGTCATGAATGTCTTCCTCTGCCTGTATATTGAGCCTGGATGGAAATTGGAATGATGTACTAATGCAGAGTAAATACTGGCTCCTCCGAGTGTCCGTCTCTAGCGGAACGCATAATTTCACAGATTGGTTAGGTCACAGTCTTCAAATTGTGCTCAAATCACTGACTTGATTTGATTTTGTCGCTACATGCCCTAATCGTTTCTAATGGTCTGATTATATAATGATTAGAATTACAATCTAACCTCCCTTCCCTCCATGGTTCTGACAAAATCAATGTATGTATCTTCATATTCAGTTGAAAAAACTAGTACAAATGATCAATCATATATAGAAAATAACTCTGACTAGTGTGTGCAGTCTAGAATAACGCGATCACCACAAATTAGCTGTTGACTGCGCAAAATGCAAAACGCCTAATCATAATACTATTCATATTATCATATACTATTCATATCATATTGAATCATACACTATTCATAAAGAAAATAGATGGTTTGAATGAGGAATAAAAGAAGCTATTTTTGTAAAACAGCAAACCCCGTCACTAAATCGCCATGGCGGTTTAAGGTTTAATTTACACCGTGTTTACAACAGACATCTTAGGGCAATACCACATAGGCTTAGTCATGCTAATGAGGTGAGACCAGTGCCAGGGATAGAACATTAGAGCTAATCGGATTGGCTAATGAGGTATATCCAGAACCAGGGACAGACCTATAGATGTAATCAGAGTGATGAGATAATCAGATTGGGTAATGAGGTGAAATCAGAGCCAGGGATAGAACAGTAGAAGTAATCAGATTGGCTTCAGGGAGTGGTCCGCTGCTCCCTCAACCTTAGAGCAGGGACCTATCAGAGCAGGGGTCTGGCACAGGGACCTATCAGCGTAGATGTCTGGTACGGCCACCTCTGTCCATTAGGGATATAGAACCAGGGCTACCAGCACAACTTTGGTTAGCTGACAAAGCTCTTTGAATGAGGAGCGAAAAGTCCGACACCTTCAAAGAAGTACAGATGAGGGCTGAAGAAACCTTTTCATCAATGGACCACTCCTGTATGACTGAGAGCCTACACAGACGAAATACTATTCATAATATCACACTATAGTACTATTCATAAAATATTCATAATACTGCAAGTATTATAAATAGACGGCCACACCTAAAAGGGCTTAAATATCTGCCCTTGCAAAACAATTGTATGATAAGAAACAATAGCCAAGAATGTGATCATTGCCGACTTTCTCCCCAATGAACCTCAAGTGTCACGCGAGACAAATGGTGGACTGGTCGACATTCAGTCAGAGAGCACATAGAGTAACTACTAGCAACGGACAACCATTTACTCTTTCATTTAGTGTTCCCCAAGTCAGGGGCTACTGTGCTCCTAGTTAAAAAAAATGTTCGCCTGGAGCATTCTAATAAAATGCCGTGAACATGAACAGATACAATGTATTTCAAGTTAATGACTACTGGACTGAGCTTTAAAAAGAGGTAATAACATAGTGGCAGTTAATGGTATTAAGCATGGTGTTAAGGGTGGTTTGAATTTTCTTTTACACAGTTAAGACTGATGAACACACAACTCTGATGTTGTGGCTTCAAACCAGGGTTCTTCCTTGGTATCTTCCCTCTGCCATTATGGGATTTTTCGAGAATCATCCCATGTCCTGAAAACACGCGTTGTCAGCTCATGAATGACTCTCAATTGTCCTCTAGGGGTGAATGGTTATTTGTGGATCTCTGTGGCGAGCCGTGACTTTCACACCTAGGCCTTCAGTAGTTCTAAGTCTGAATCAATCCAACCTTTAATCATTATACAACCTTAAATGCAGCTACAGCTGTGACTGTGACTCATATACAAGTCCAGTAGAGGCAATGGTGGGCCGTCAGGGTCTGCAAGGCCTTCTCAGCTGGCCTAAAAATACTATTGCTATTTTATGAGTTTATTGTTGATGCTTCGCCATCCTGTTGTTCAATATTCTCTGCGGTGTGAAACGTCAACTTCTGACCCCATATCATAAATCCACACATTCATGGTAAAAACTCAAACAGTTTAATGACAGGATTCCTTTCTTCACAAGTTATTTTCTGGTTAACTGGACCCTTTAGTAAATCATACCACACTTTTTATTTGTCGTCACAGCTGTGGAATGATTAAGACGTAGCACTACTGAAGGCCAAGAGGTGATATGCACGGCCTGCTTCTGACTAGAGGCTACCATTAACCAGGAAATAACTTGTAACTTGTATGAGACAGGGCAATTAGCTCTGGAGCTGTCCAACCTTTCTTAATGGTGTCCATCTTTTCTTGAAAAGTTCATCTTGAAAATGGCTTTAACAGTAAATCTGCAACCAAATCCATTTCTTCTCTTCCTTCTGCGAATGTGGGTTGACAAAACCATTATTAAATTAACACAACAATATATTTACTTGTACGACTTGCTACCGATACAGTGTGCTGGCTCTGGACTGTATGCTCTCGTCACTAGCGGCGAGTGCTGAGAGCAATGACAATTTGGAATTATTCCATAAGAATTCATGGACAAAATACAATTAACATCAGTCTGTGATTCTGATATTTTTTGGCCATCAGATAAGGCCTTGCAGGCCTTGATGGTCCACCACTCTTTTATGTGCCCTGCAATTAGCTGGCGACTAATGTAGGGTGTACCCTACCGTTGGTCAGCTGGTTTAAGACCCAGTACAGCTGCAACCTGGAGGAGGATAAGCAGTACAACGAAAGGATGAGTGCATGGCTACATATGAATGAATGTTAAGGATTTTACTTCTCCTCTTTCGGTATTATATTGAATTAAATGTGAGTCCAAGTCAAAGAGCCAAAGGAGAACGCTTGGAATGAGAAGTAGGCTTAATTCCAGGTCCATTAAAATACTCTATTGAGACCAGTTCTCTCACTTGATGGCTCTCGTCTTGAAATAGAGATTGCATCATGCCTTTCTTTATATATTGTACATTTAGATCTCCCCACGTCATGCGATGCCGTTTTCTTGAAGCTGATTTTACCGCAATGGAGCCATATATAATAACATGTAAAAAAAGTAAGCCAGAAAATGGGGGAAGTTAGGAGTTTTATATCATGCTGACAGTGATTAACTATGGCAAAAATAAATGGTAAGAAATGTCGTATATAGACCAAAAATGGACACATATTGAGGCCTTTATATGATAATGAGGAATAAATAAAAAATATATGCCTTTATATAGCGCTTAAACAAAACCTGAAGCTCTTAGTATATTATTATTGATATTATTATTATTGATATTAAAATAATTAGTGATATATTATCATGTTATTATTGATATTAAAATTATTAGTGATATTATTATCATTTTATTATTATCATCATCATTGTATTATTATCATGAGCATTATTATCATCATTATTATTATTATTATTATTATTATTATTGTAGCTATTGTTGCTGTAAAGTGTCGAGACTTTTGAAAGGCACTTATGAATGAAATACATTATTATTATTATTATTATAAGTATTATTAGTATTATTGATATTATCATTATTGTTTTATTGTTGTATTATTATTGTTATTGTTGTTATGGTTGTAGCTATTGTTGTTTTTGCTGTAAAGTGTCCTTGAGAGTTTTGAAAGGCGCTTATAAATGAAATGTATTATTATTATTATTAGTAGTAGTAGTAGTATTATTCGTATTATTAGTATTATTGATATTATCATTATTGTGTTATTGTATTGTTATTATTATTGTTGTTGTTGTTGTTGTAGTTGTAGCTATTGTTGTTTTTGCTGTAAAGTGTCCTTGAGAGTTTTGAAAGGCGCTTATAAATGAAATGTATTATTATTAGTATTATTATTCGTATTATTGATATTATCATTATTGTGTTATTGTATTATTGTTGTATTGTTATTATTTTTGTTTTTGCTGTAAAGTGTCCTTGAGAGTTTTGAAAGGCGCTTATAAATGAAATGTATTATTATTATTATTATTATTATTATTATTATTATTATGTGGCAGCCCCTGAAGGGAAAAGCCGAAGGGAAAAGAAGATTAAGATTAGGCTGTTTAATTTTTTTTTTCATGAAAATACCAGATTTAGTAAATTTTAATTACCTCAATGGCAACTAGTCCGACTTTGAATATTGACGGATTTTCTGGATCACACCCACTATGAACGCTTTATCAAAATATTTTGGATCATGGTGTAGGGGGTTAGAAACGACCTCTGTTATTGTATGTTAGTCGATTAGACTACCAAGTCAGGAGAGGGCGCTACGCGCCTGTGAATGGAACAGAGGAAGGCGATGGAGGCTCTGCTCATGCATGCGCAGTTGTCATAAATGCCGTTGTGTGAAGCTGATTAACACGGTTGTCTCGTGTCGTCTTTCCTCGTCGTTCACAGGTATTCAAAATAATAAGTTTTAGACATTCTCAAGATGTTAAAGTAATTGGGGACTTATTGGGCGATGCTAGATATGAAACCTTGTTTTGTGGCTTTGATGAATATTTTGTGGCTTTGATGAATTTGGATTTTTGGATGTCAATTGTAGTTCCCAGTACAACACACACGAGCGGGCAGACGTGCATAAGCATGTGCGAATGTGGAGGATATATACAATGTATAGATGTTGAATGTATAGATCTACACATGAATGTATTCTGATATTGAAATTGATGTTTTGATGAGTAAGTGGTCATAAATGCCGTTGTGTGAAGCTGATTAACACGGTTGTCTCGTGTCGTCTTTCCTCGTCGTTCACAGTGCTACCTGCCTGTGAAGCGCTTTGGACCGACCCAGGTATCCCCTAGGCCTGAGGCCGGCCACAATGGCAATTAGTTAATGTAATGCTATTGACTAAATTGGAAGAAAATCATCAGTAACAGGACCGGAATTCACCATCAGTTAGGATCAAAACACCAAAATTCTGCAAAAATCAGGAAAGTCCAGATGGGTTATTCACCAAGAACTGTTGTTAAACTCATATGGTGCTGATAAATAGGAGCACTATAAAAGCATTGAAAGCACACTGATCGCTGTTACCGTACAACACGTTGCCCACAGCAATGAATACAGGACTAATTAGAATGTCCATCATGCCACCAATCTGTCTGCGGCTTTTGAGCCAATGCACACAGAGGCCAGTCACATTTCCGTATCTGTGAGTACTTCTCAGGATTAAAATGTTCAATCTCGTCAAGCTCTTTGCTCTGAACGCCTCGTCGCAGCGATTCTAAAACTACCTTCGCAGTGTGGAACCAGATAGGGTTGTCAAAGTCTTTTGTAAGTACAAAAGTTATTATTTTAATAGGAATGCTCTTCTGCCTCCATGTCCCAATTTAACTGCTCCCTCAGTCCACAAATTCTCTTCATGTTCGGTTTTGTGTTTTAATGTAAAACGGTGATGTTAAAGAATGCCTATGGTATATGAAACAATAATAATAAATTTCATTTATGTTAGAACTGCTTTATATAAAACAAATATAAAAACATCCAATGTTATTTCATTTCTACTTAATCTTATCAGTTAGTTAGTCTATATATGTAGTTTAGTTATTTGTATATGTTAGTTTAGTATACATGTACGTAGTAGCTCTGTTAAAACCTCAAGCTATCTTGTTTCAGTCTAATATAATATTCATGATTGTATCGAGCAGATGATATGTCCTTTTCAAAATGACATCACTTTTGTTGTCTATATCTGCTGGAGACGTGCTCTCTCTCTCTCTCTCTCTCTCTCTCTCTCTCTCTCTCTCTCTCTCTCTCTCTCTCTCTCTCTCTCTCTCTCTCTCTCTCTCTCTCTCTCTCTCTCTCTCTCTCTCTCTCTCTCTCTCTCTCTCTCTCTCTCTCTCTCTCTCTCTCTCTCTCTCTCTCTCTCTCTCTCTCTCTCTCTCTCTCTCTCTCTCGTGAAGAGTGTTGTCTAGCTGCCCGATAAATAAATATTCTTTTTAATAAATATTCTTTTTTTGAATATTTAGACCAACACAAATGAAGAACATGAACCAGGGGAAGAACTTTATTTACGACCTGACAATTTATAAGCGCCTTTCAAAACTCTCAAGGTCACTTTACAGTCACAGGATAAGTTTTTCTGTGGGTGAGCAGCAGCAGCAGCCACACGCGCCAGGGTTTACTCTACTTGACTCAAATAGATAGAAAGCTAGCTTGCTAGCTAAAACAAGTCAAAGTACAGCACATAACGAACCAGCGGTAGGCCAAATAACCACATTTTAGTGTCACATGATTAGTTTTCTGTGGGTGAGCAGCGGCAGCCACACGCACCATGGTTCACTCAACACAGAATAACTCAAACAGATAGAAAGCTAGCTAGCTAGCTAAAACAAGTCAAAGTACAGCACATAAAGAACCAGCGATAGGACCAAATAAGTGTCACATGATTAGTTTTCTGTGGGTGAGCAGCGGCAGCCACACGCGCCATGGTTCACTCAACCCGGAATAACTCAAAATAACTCAAATAGATAGAAAGCTAGCTCGCTAGCTAAAACAAGTCAAAGTACAGCACATACAGAACCAGCGTTAGGACCAAATAAGTGTCATATTATTAGCTTTCTGTCGGTGAGCAGCGGCAGCCATACACGCCATGGTTCACTCAACCCGGAATAACTCAAAATAACTCAAATAGATAGAAAGCTAGCTATCTAAAACGAGTCAAAGTACAGCACATAAAGAACCAGCGGTAGGACCTAAATAAGTTCTCTACTTCTTCCAACTCTCCTTTGAACATGCACACGATGCTGAATGATGACAATTAATTTGTTCATCTTTTTCATTGCTCATAAAAAAAGATTTTCTGTTATCAACAAACGGTGACAAAAGGTGACCTCCTCTGTGTTTGCCCCCCCCCCCATTTCTGCTTTTCTCACCCACACAGATAAATTGTTTGGAAAGAGGCTGCTGCAGGCTGGCAGACACGTCATGTCTCATAAGTCTTGGATGAAGACGGTGCCCACAGAGAACTGTGATGTCCTCATGACATTTGAAGGTCAAACAATCAAATACACCACAGGTGTCAAAGTCAAGGCCCGGGGGCCAAATCCGGCTCACCACATCATTTTTTTCGGCCCGCGAAAGCAAATCAAACTTGTGAAATTCCATGATGCTTGCTAAAATCCAAACAAAAAATATCATATTTTTGGATATAAACCACACTGTCATTATTCTTGACTTCAGATTTGAAAACTAGTTATTCATTAACTTGTTGTGCGCTCTCTAGGGGATTAAACATTGTAATGGCTTCATAATGGCCCTCGAGAGGAAACCATAACTACAATGTGGCCCGCGGCAAAAAATGACTTTGACACCCCTGAAATACACAAACGTGTTTTTCCATACACACGCAAAATGAGTACATTTGTATCGTATTTCATACGTTCAGTTCAGTTAACCAACCCCTGCTATGCAACACTGCTGTGAATTCATTCTTGATCAGATTTCAAACATCATATACAGACACTCCCCTACTTACGAACATTTGAGTTACGCCTTTTTCCAAGTAGTGCTTCTTTCCAGCGCTAATACCGACACGAAGCGCTGTGAGAGCTCGCTCTCTCTAACATATGTAGTATTCTCTCCAGTTGTACATGTACATATCTTTATAGAGCATATATTTTATTAAATGTTTATTTTTCAGGATAAACCATTACAGTTTACTTATACAAGCCTTAAACATACTTATATAAACCTTAAAGGCCAACCAACACCATTTTTTTGTTTCCTAACTGATACCAGAAAAACGTTTTATAGCATCTAAAATACCCAAAACACACAGGCTGATATTTTTAGTCAAATGCAAAACACCAATAAAAATGAGTGAAAGTGCCCCAAAACTACTTCAAAATGACCCCAGAAATTGCGAGTTTCAGAAGGTCCCGCCCCCTTGTTCGTGGTGTCACCCCAAGACGCCTTGCCTTGGTGGAGAATCAAAACAATGGCTTCAGATTCGGAAAAGATGCTTTCTTGTTCAGTTATGAATATGATTCAAATAGTTCTAAAGAGGAAAGCATAAATGTTTGCAATCGATTTAAGAAGTCATTCCGTGTCATTTTGAGGCATCTGGACTGAAATGTAGCATCCCAGAAAATGCACAAGATGGCGCCCAAGCTGTGTTGGAAATGAGCTGATTTATCTGCTGGGAATTTGTGTCAACTAGTATCAAATAATAGTCTTGGTGCAACACACAACGATTCACCGTCGCGTTATTCATGTGTTTTCCTTCTAATTTCACCATCAACATGATGTTTTCAGAACCCAAGTACCCAAAATGCATTGTGTGTCGCTTTCTCGGTCAGGGGCGTTTCTGACGTGATGTCACGTCAGGAATCGTCACCAACCCGAAAACAAGACTTCCTGAATATTCAGCGCGAGTCTTAAAACGTAAAATATAGCTATATGCGGTGGAATCTTTCTAAAATGTGCTCAGTAGAAGTCATTTGAAGTGATTTTACAAATGTTACACAACTTGTCCGGAGGCATTGGTTGTCCTTTAAACATACTTATCATACTTATATAAACCTTAAACATACTTATGTAAGCCTTAAACATACATTCCATACAAAATATAGCCCGGAAGCAATTTACGAACAAATTCACCTTACGAACAATCGTTCCGAACGTATATCGTTCGTAAGTTGGGGAGTGTTGGGGTCTGTAATTCACATACACGTCTTGCAGTCAGCCTTTTGTGAGCATACCATAGATTAGAGGGGATATATGACGTCATGAAAGTGAATGTAGGGCATTGAACATTTGATGATGAAAAGAATCAACAATGAGAGCACAGATGTCAAGCTCAAAGTCACATCATTTTATTTAATTGGGTGAAAGCAAATCATGTGTGTCAACCTCCATGCTCCATGTTCAAATCTGGATTGAAACGTCTCATGGTTATGTGGAAAAAATAACGCTGACATTTTGCGACATTTTTTTTTACCCTTTTTAAACCCAGTTGGACAACAAATGAACAAACAACAAACAATCAGTTGACTAAATTCCAAACTAATAATCCATCAATTTAATTTGTTGTACAATTAATAATATGTGATGATGAACTCATTCATTACCATTCACAAATTTATTCGGGAATTGAAAATTTGACTTAGCGCGCCATTCTTGAATTTGTTCGGGTTTTGTTTTTTTTACATGCTTGGATGCCGATAAAGCGCTGGCCATGTTCTCTGGCAATATTTTTTCTTTACCACAACGAGGCAGCATTTCCCTTTTTTCATGTTCGTGCTTTGTTCCAGCTTCAGCTGATGTTAAAGCGCTATATAAACCAATATGTATATATTCCATTGTATTTTGGACAGCCGCCCTCATTTCAAGCTCATATAACTCCAGACCCATATAATTTAGGAATTAACTCTTTTTTTTCTGATGAAAGAAGAAAGTCTAAAGGTTTCCAATGCTGTATTGAATGTTTATATCCTCCGAAAACTCAATATTCTGTGGGTCCTGGAATTCAAGTGACAATGACAAAAACCTTGGCACTGGAGTGGACACATTTTTGCAGGTCTGGCAGTGAATGAGTTAAAGTTGATACATATCAAGTAACAGTATTTGATAAAATTTATAAAGCATTTTAGAAATTTGGTTAATTGGAATGAATGTTTTTGGTACATGTTCCCCCTTCATTTTGTGTCTTAGCCCGAGACAGACAGTCACATTAAAATGTCAATGCCAGCCAAATCCTGAATGCACTTAAGGAAGCATAGCAGAGCGGTTTGTTTGTGCATCACTTCACCCCCAGCTGCTACTTCAGCACAGCGACACAGACAGACTGATGCAATACTCAGCAGCACGAAGATGTAGTCAAGAGGCTTGTTGAAAATACATTTTCTCTTTCATCTCCTTCACAGATACGACAGATGACCACACGTTGCTATGGCTACTGAACCATATCCGGCTGGGAATTCCAGAGCTGATCATCCAAATCCGTCATCATAAGCAAACGCACGTCTACGCATTTTTCGTTACGGCCACCTACGAAAAGTAAGAATGCAGACACTGTGGTACTGTGAATAACAATCCGCATGCACACGACCTATTGGGGGTGCGTCCTCTTTCATGCCCAACCTTCCCATTTTAACATCTGCATCTTGTCCTCTGCCTTTCCTATATATAAGCAGAGGGATGAAACACCATCGGTCAATTTAGCGGGCCCCTCATTTAAAGTCACACATCAACAGCTGGCATTCTCCCACATTCCAAAACCAAGCATACAGTGATACCTTGGCTTACGAACTTAATTGGTTCCCAGACAGAGTGTGTAAGGCGAAAAGTGTGTATCCCCAAAAAATATTTTCCCATAGGAAACCATTAAAATGAGAATAATCTGTTCCCAGGTCTCCATAAAACATAATTTTCTACTTTCTAATTTTCATAAGCCTTAAAACTACACAAAATTTACATTATTTTATGTATAATGAATGTGCTATGGTATTATAATTAAAGAAATGAACTGTACTATATAATAAAGTCGTTTTATTTACCTTTGTGATGGTCATTGATGGCTTGATGGAATGGAGTGGTCGGTTTCCTCAGCATTAAACACTTGATGAGGAACGTAACCTTCTTCTTTGACCATCTTGAGGAATGATCCCTTGTAGGTGCTTTCTCTGTGATAATTTTATCTAGTTCCTCATCAATTGTGTTCTGTTCAGCTGGGTAGATAGCTTTTTGCATCAAGTGTACAGATGGATTATGCGGGTTGTTTGTGGAGCTTGATTGATGGGATATTTTAACCTTGTAGTCTACACTCTGCCTTTGAACTATCAAAGTTGAAACTCTCTCACTGTTGTCTGCCTGTCTCTTTAATGTTTAAACCACCCCTTCACTGCTGTGTTCTTGACCAATCATGTGGCTTTACTGGTTTTAATGTTTAAATCAGTAATGATGTTGAGTTCTTTTTTTGGTTGTTGTAATTTATAACCATTATTTATGATGTTATATTTACCTTCAGCTTATGAAAGTGTAGCTCCTACATAGCAAATCATCGCTGACGCTATTGTGATGTCTCAGCACTCTCCTGGTCACTTGCGTAGCTACGGCTTATTTAAAGTTTTACACCATCAGCACCAAGGTGGAACTCGGTTTCCTTAATAGTGGTCACTCAATGACAGCGGTGGGCCGTGCATGTCACTCCGAGGCTTTCAGTAGTGCTACATGTGAGTGTGTTGTGATATTACTACACGTCCACTAGAGGGTGCCGTTGGTCAGGACATAACTTGTTACTTGAAAAAAAAAAAACAAGAAATACTGTCGTTAAATTGTTTACATTTTTACTATGAACGTGTGGATTCATGACAACATCATAAAATTGCACTGTTATTTGCTATTTTTGCTAGCTTTCGAGCTGTCCAACATTACATAATGATGTCCATCTATTCTTGAAAAGCCCGTCTTGAAAATGGCTTTAATAGTACAGTAAAGTCTCGCTATATCAATATCATTTATATTGATAATACTGCTTATTACGACACTATTTTCATTTCCCGGGATAATACTAGTGTGCCTCAATCGGCAGTACATTTGCACCTAAAAGCTAGCAACCACTCATTTGACGACAATGAGGTTAAAATCTTAGCGAAAGAACATAGATGGTTTGAAAGGGGAGTAAAAGAAGTGATTCTCATAAAACAACTGAATCCTTCATTAATCCGGTCTGGTGGGGTGAGGTTCAATTTGGATCGTTCATAAAATAGCCTGCTTAAGCAACACAGGTTAGGCAACATTCGTAATGCTGATGAGGTGATACCGGTGGGAGTGGGGGAAATGGGCCAGTCGTTAGTCAGGAATGTAGGAACAATCAGTGGGGCCACAGGGAGTGGTCCTCTGCTCCCTCCAACCTTAGAGTAGGGACCTATCATAGCTGTGTCCGGCGCCGCCATGTCTGGACATTAGGGATATATAAATAGGGCCGATACGACCAGTCAGACTTTGGTTTGCTGACGAAGCCTCTTGGATAGGAGGCAAAACGTCCGACACCTTCAAAAAAGTACAGATGACGGCTGAAGAAGCCTTCTCATCGATGGACCACTACTGTACGACTGAGAGCTTACACAGACGTGTTGTCCTTTAAGGTGTACTACATAGTCACACTGTCTGTAAAAATCTGTTTTTCCGGATGCTAGACATACTCTGACATATACACATTTGATTGTCATCATGATGAGAAAAAAGGAGCGTCAGCGCAGAGCACCGATGCATATGTGGAACTGCCGCGGCTTGGAATTGACGCGCATTTACGTGGTGCAGGAGATGTGGGGAAGAAACTTGTCTCACTCTTCCTCTTGATCTGAATCAGTTGTTTTAGGTTTGGGGAAAATGGTACACATATGATATTTAACATGTAGATCACAGGTGTCAAAGTCAAGGCCCGGGGGCCAAATCTGGCTCGCCACATCATTTTATTCGGCCCGCGAAGGTAAATCAAGCATGTCAAGTGCCATGATGCTTGCTAAAGTACGAACCAAAATTTCAAATAATACAATGTAAACCACAATAACAGTCATTATTCTTGATTTTAGATTTGAAAAGTAGTTATTCGTCAATTTGTTGTGCTTTCTTTATGTAATATATGGAGGAGATGTAACATTCTAATTGCTTCCCCAAATTCATAATGGCCCTCGAGAGGAAACCGTAACCACAATGTGCCCTGAGAGTTTGACTGCCGTGATGTAGATGAAGTAAATGACAGACTAAACAAACCTGATAAAGATTTATTTTCTTTTAAAGGACAGTAAATGGGGCCGATACGACCAGTCAGACTTTAGTTCGCTGACGAAGCCTCTTGGATAGGAGGCGAAACGTCCGAAACCTTCACTTTTGTACAGATGACGGCTGAAGAAACCTTCTCATCGATTAAAGGACAGTACTTACAATG